>NW_024544700.1:0-27659 GCF_018167655.1 Microtus oregoni
CGGGGTGCTGGGTGCTCAGTACTCGGGGTGCTGGGTGCTCAGTGCTCAGGGTGCTCAGTGCTCAGTACTCAGTGCTCAGGGTGCTCAGTGCTCAGTGCTCAGGGTGCTGGGTGTTCAGTACTCAGGGTGCTGGGTGCTCAGTACTCAGGTTGCTGGGGGGCTCAGTACTCAGGGTGCTGGGTGCTCAGTACTCAGGGGTGATCTGTTCTCAGTACTCAGGTTGCTGGGTGCTCAGTGCTCGGGTGTGCTGGGTGCTCAGTACTCGGGAGTGCTCAGTTCTCAGTACTCAGGGTGCTGGGTGCTCAGTACTCAGGGTGCTGGGTGCTCATTCTCGGGGTGCTGGGTGCTCAGTGCTCGGGGTGCTGGGTGCTCAGTACTCAGGGTGCTGGGGGCTCATTCTCGGGGTGCTGGGTGCTCAGTGCTCGGGGTGCTGGGTGCTCAGTACTCGGGGTGCTCAGTACTCAGGGTACTGGGTGCTCAGTACTCAGGGTGCTGGGTGCTCATTCTCGGGGTGCTGGGTGCTCAGTGCTCGGGGTGCTGGGTGCTCAGTACTCAGGTTGCTGGTGGCTCAGTACTCTGGGTGCTGTGTGCTCAGTACTCAGGGTGATCTGTTCTCAGTACTCAGGGTGCTGGGTGCTCAGTACTCGGGGTGCTCTGTACTCGGGGTGCTGGGTGCTCAGTACTCGGGGTGCTGGGTGCTCAGTGCTCAGGGTGCTGATTGCTCAGTGCTCGGGGTGCTGGGTGCTCAGTGCTGAGGGTGCTGGCTGCTCAGTGCTCAGGGTGCTGGGTGCTCAGTACTCAGGGTGCTGGGTGCTCAGTACTCAGCGTGCTGGGTGCTCAGTACTCAGGGTGCTAGGTGCTCAGTACTCAGGGTGCTCAGTGCTCAGTACTCAGCGTGCTGGGTGCTCAGTGCTCAGGGTCCTCGGTGCTCAGTACTCAGGGTGCTCAGTGCTCAGTACTCATCGTGCTTTGTGCTCAGTGCTCAGGGTGCTGGGTGCTCAGTACTCAGGGTGCTGGGTGCTCAGTACTCAGGGTGCTGGGTGCTCAGTACTGAGGGTGCTGGGTGCTCAGTGCTCGCAGTGCTCGGTGATCAGTACTCAGGGTGCTGGGTGCTCAGTGCTCAGGGTGCTGAGTACTCAGTACTCAGGGTGCTGGGTGCTCAGTGCTCAGGGTGCTGGGTGCTCAGTTCTCAGGGTGCTGGGTGCTCAGTGCTCAGGGTGCTGGGTGCTCAGTGCTCGGGGTGCTGGGTGCTCAGTGCTCGGGGTGCTGGGTGCTCAGTGCTCGGGGTGCTGGGTGCTCAGTGCTCAGTGTGCTGGGTGCTCAGTACTCAGGGTGATGGGTGCTCATTACTCAGGGTGCTGGGTGCTCAGTGCTCAGGGTGCTGGGTGCTCAGTCCTCAGGGTGCTGGGTGCTCAGTACTCAGGGTGTTCGGTGCTTAGTACTCAGGGTGCTCAGTGCTCAGTACTCAGGGTGCTGGTTGCTCAGTGCTCGGGGTGCTCGGTGCTCAGTACTCAGGGTGCTGGGTGCTCAGTGCTCAGGGTGCTGGGTGCTCAGTACTCAGGGTGCTGGGTGCTCAGTCCTCAGGGTGCTGGGTGCTCAGTACTCAGGGTGCTGGGTGCTCAGTGCTCAGGGTGCTGGGTGCTCAGTACTCAGGGTGCTGGGTGCTCAGTACTCAGGGTGCTCGGTGCTCAGTACTCAGGGTGCTGGGTGCTCAGTGCTCAGGGTGATTTGTACTCAGTACTCAGGGTTCTGGGTGCTCATAACTCAGGGTGCTGGGTGCTCAGTGCTCAGGGTGCTGGGTGCTCAGTGCTCAGGGTGCTGGGTGCTCAGTACTCAGGGTGCTGGGTGCTCAGTGCTCAGGGTGATCGTTGCTCAGTACTCAGGGTGCTCAGTACTCAGGGTGCTGGGTGCTCAGTGCTCAGGGTGCTGGGTGCTCAGTACTCAGGGTGCTGGGTGCTCAGTGCTCGGGGTGCTGGGTGCTCAGTGCTCAGGGTGATCGGTGCTCAGTACTCAGGGTGCTGGGTGCTCAGTGCTCAGGTTGCTGGGTGCTCAGTCCTCAGGGTGCTCAGTGCTCAGGGTGCTGGGTGCTCAGTGCTCGGGGGTGCTGAGTGCTCAGTACTCAGGGTGCTGGGTGCACAGTACTCATGGTGCTGGGTGCTCATTACTAATGGTGCTGAGTGCTCAGTACTCAGGGGGCTGGGTGCTCAGTGCTCAGGGTGCTGGGTGCTCAGTGCTCAGGGTGCTGGGTGCTCAGTGCTCGGGGTGCTGGGTGCTCAGTGCTCGGGGTGCTGGGTGGTCAGTGCTCAGTGCTCAGGGTGCTCAGTGCTCAGTGCTCAGTGCTCAGGGTGCTGGGTGCTCAGTACTCAGGGTGCTGGGTGCTCAGTGCTCAGGGTGCTGGGTGCTCAGTGCTCGGGGTGCTGGGTGCTCGGTGCTCGGGGCGCTGGGTGCTCAGTGCTCAGGGTGCTCGGTGCTCAGTACTCAGGGTGCTCAGTGCTCAGTACTCAGGGTGCTGGGTGCTCAGTGCTCAGGGTGCTGGGTGCTCAGTACTAAGGGTGCTGGGTGCTCGGTGCTCAGTACGCTGGGTGCTCAGTACTCAGGGTGCTGGGTGCTCAGTACTCAGGGTGCTCGGTGCTCAGTACTGAGGGTGCTGGGTGGTCAGTGCTCAGTGCTCAGGGTGCTGGGTGCTCAGTGCTCAGTGCTCAGGATGCTGGGTGCTCAGTACTCAGGGTGCTGGGTGCTCAGTACTCAGGGGGCTGGGTGCTCAGTGCTCAGGGTGCTGGGTGCTCAGTGCTCAGGGTGCTGGGTGCTCAGTGCTCGGGGTGCTGGGTGCTCAGTGCTCGGGGTGCTGGGTGGTCAGTGCTCAGTGCTCAGGGTGCTGGGTGCTCAGTGCTCAGTGCTCAGGGTGCTGGGTGCTCAGTACTCAGGGTGCTGGGTGCTCAGTACTCAGGGTGCTGGGTGCTCAGTTCTCAGGCTGCTGGGTGCTCAGTACTCTGGGTGTTGGGTGCTCAGTACTCAGGGTGCTGGGTGCTCAGTGCTCGGGGTGCTGGGTGCTCAGTGATCAGGGTGCTGGGTGCTCAGTGCTCAGGGTGCTGGGTGCTCAGTACTCAGGGTGCTGGGTGCTCAGTGCTCGGGGTGCTCGGTGCTCAGTACTCAAGGTGCTGGGTGCTCAGTGCTCAGGGTGCGGGGTGCTCAGTCCTCGGGGTGCTCCATGCTCAGTGCTCAGGGTGCGGGGTGCTCAGTCCTCGGGGTGCTCCATGCTCAGTGCTCGGGGTGCTGGGTGCTCAGTGCTCGGGGTGCTGGGTGCTCAGTGCTCAGTACTCAGGGTGCTGGGTGCTCAGTGCTCAGGGTGCTGAGTGCTCAATACTCAGCGTGCTGGGTGCTCAGTACTCAGGGGGCTGGGTGCTCAGTGCTCAGGGTGCTGGGTGCTCAGTGCTCAGGGTGCTGGGTGCTCAGTGCTCAGGGAGCTCGGTGCTCAGTACTCAGGGTGCTGGGTGCTCAGTACTCAGTGCTCGGGGTCCTGGGTGCTCCGTGCTCAGGGTGCTGGGTGCTCAGTACTCAGGGTGCAGGGTGCTCAGTGCTCAGGGTGCTGGGTGCTCAGTGCTCAGGGTGCTGGGTGCTCAGTACTCAGGGTGCTGGGTGCTCAGTACTCAGGGTGCTGGGTGCTCAGTACTCAGGGTGCTGGGTGCTCAGTGCTCAGGGTGCTGGGTGCTCAGTACTCAGGGTGCTGTGTGCTCAGTACTCAGGGTGCTCAGTGCTCAGTACTCAGGGTGCTGGGTGCTCAGTGCTCAGGGTGCTTTGTACTCAGTACTCAGGGTTCTGGGTGCTCAGTACTCAGGGTGCTGGGTGCTCAGTGCTCAGGGTGCTGGGTGCTCAGTGCTCAGGGTGCTGTGTGCTCAGTACTCAGGGTGCTGGGTGCTCAGTGCTCAGGGTGATCGGTGCTCAGTACTCAGGGTGCTCAGTACTCAGGGTGCTGGGTGCTCAGTGCTCAGGGTGCTGGGTGCTCAGTACTCAGGGTGCTCAGTGCTCAGGGTGCTGGGTGCTCAGGGTGCTGGGTGCTCAGTGCTCGGGGTGCTGGGTGCTCAGTGCTCAGTGCTCAGGGTGCTGGGTGCTCAGTGCTCAGGGTGCTGTGTGCTCAGTGCTCAGTACTCAGCGTGCTGGGTGCTCAGTGCTCAGAGTGTTGGGTGCTCAGTACTCAGGGTGCTGGGTGCTCAGTGCTCAGTGCTCAGGGTGCTCAGTGCTCAGGGTGCTCAGTGCTCAGGGTGCTGTGTGCTCAGGGTGCTGGGTGCTCAGTGCTCGGGGTGCTGGGTGCTCAGTGCTCAGTGCTCAGGGTGCTGGGTGTTCAGTACTCAGGGTGCTCGGTGCTCAGTGCTCAGGGTGCTAGGTGCTCAGTACTCAGGGTGCTGGGTGCTCAGTGCTCTGGGTGCTGGGTGCTCAGTGCTCAGGGTGATCAGTGCTCAGTACTCAGGGTGCTGGGTGCTCAGTACTCAGGGTGCTGTGTGCTCAGTGCTCAGGGTGCTGGGTGCTCAGTACTCAGGGTGCTGGGTGCTCAGTACACAGGGTGCTCCGTGCTCAGTACTCAGGGTGCTGGGTGCTCAGTGCTCAGGGTGCTTTGTACTCAGTACTCAGGGTTCTGGGTGCTCAGTACTCAGGGTGCTGGGTGCTCAATGCTCAGGGTGCTGGGTGCTCAGTGCTCAGGGTGCTGGGTGCTCAGTACTCAGGGTGCTGGGTGCTCAGTGCTCAGGGTGATCGGTGCTCAGTACTCAGGGTGCTCAGTACTCAGGGTGCTGGGTGCTCAGTACTCAGGGTGCTGGGTGCTCAGTGCTCAGGGTGCTGGGTGCTCAGTGCTCTGGGTGCTGGGTGCTCAGTGCTCAGGGTGCTGGGTGCTCAGTGCTCATGGTGCTGGGTGCTCAGTGATCGGGGTGATGGGTGCTGAGTGCTCAGGGTGCTGGGTGCTCAGTGCTCGGGGTGCTCGGTGCTCAGTGCTCAGGGTCCTGGGTGCTCAGTACTCAGGGTGCTGGGTGCTTAGTAATCAGGGTGCCCAGTGCTCAGTACACAGGGTGCTGGGTGCTCAGTGCTCGGGGTGCTGGGTGCTCAGTGCTCAGTACTCAGGGTGCTGGGTGCTCAGTGCTCAGGGTGCTGAGTGCTCAGTACTCAGCATGCTGGGTGCTCAGTTCTCAGGGTGCTGGGTGCTCAGTGCTCAGGGTGCTGGGTGCTCAGTGCTCAGGGTGCTGGGTGCTCAGTGCTCGGGGAGCTCGGTGCTCAGTACTCAGGGTGCTGGGTGCTCAGTACTCAGTGCTCGGGGTCCTGGGTGCTCCGTGCTCGGGGTGCTGGGTGCTCAGTACTCAGGGTGCTTGTTGCTCATTCACGGGATGCTGGGTGCTCAGTGCTCAGGGTGCTGGGTGCTCAGTACTCAGGGTGCTGGGGGCTCAGTACTCAGGGTGCTGGGTGCTCAGTACTCAGGGTGCTCAGTGCTCAGTACTCGGGGTGCTGGGTGCTCAGTGCTCAGGGTGCTCAGTTCTCAGTGCTCGGGGTGCTGGGTGCTCAGTGCTCGGGGCGCTGGGTGCTCAGTGCTCGGGGTGCTGGGTGCTCAGTACTCGGGGTGCTGGGTGCTCAGTGCTCAGGGTGCTCAGTGCTCAGTACTCAGTGCTCAGGGTGCTCAGTGCTCAGTGCTCAGGGTGCTGGGTGTTCAGTACTCAGGGTGCTGGGTGCTCAGTACTCAGGGTGCTGGGGGCTCAGTACTCAGGGTGCTGGGTGCTCAGTACTCAGGGTGATCTGTTCTCAGTACTCAGGTTGCTGGGTGCTCAGTGCTCGGGGTGCTGGGTGCTCAGTATTCGGGGTGCTCAGTTCTCAGTACTCAGGGTGCTGGGTGCTCAGTACTCAGGGTGCTGGGTGCTCATTCTCGGGGTGCTGGGTGCTCAGTGCTCGGGGTGCTGGGTGCTCAGTACTCAGGGTGCTGGGGGCTCATTCTCGGGGTGCTGGGTGCTCAGTGCTCGGGGTGCTGGGTGCTCAGTACTCGGGGTGCTCAGTACTCAGGGTACTGGGTGCTCAGTACTCAGGGTGCTGGGTGCTCATTCTCGGGGTGCTGGGTGCTCAGTGCTCGGGGTGCTGGGTGCTCAGTACTCAGGGTGCTGGGGGCTCAGTACTCTGGGTGCTGTGTGCTCAGTACTCAGGGTGATCTGTTCTCAGTACTCAGGGTGCTGGGTGCTCAGTACTCGGGGTGCTCTGTAATCGGGGTGCTGGGTGCTCAGTACTCGGGGTGCTGGGTGCTCAGTGCTCAGGGTGCTGATTGCTCAGTGCTCGGGGTGCTGGGTGCTCAGTGCTGAGGGTGCTGGCTGCTCAGTGCTCAGGGTGCTGGGTGCTCAGTACTCAGGGTGCTGGGTGCTCAGTACTCAGCGTGCTGGGTGCTCAGTACTCAGGGTGCTAGGTGCTCAGTACTCAGGGTGCTCAGTGCTCAGTACTCAGCGTGCTGGGTGCTCAGTGCTCAGGGTCCTCGGTGCTCAGTACTCAGGGTGCTCAGTGCTCAGTACTCATCGTGCTTTGTGCTCAGTGCTCAGGGTGCTGGGTGCTCAGTACTCAGGGTGCTGGGTGCTCAGTACTCAGGGTGCTGGGTGCTCAGTACTCAGGGTGCTGGGTGCTCAGTGCTCGGGGTGCTCGGTGATCAGTACTCAGGGTGCTGGGTGCTCAGTGCTCAGGGTGCTGAGTACTCAGTACTCAGGGTGCTGGGTGCTCAGTGCTCAGGGTGCTGGGTGCTCAGTGCTCAGGGTGCTGGGTGCTCAGTGCTCGGAGTGCTGGGTGCTCAGTGCTCGGGGTGCTGGGTGCTCAGTGCTCGGGGTGCTGGGTGCTCAGTACTCGGGGTGCTGGGTGCTCAGTGCTCAGGGTGCTCAGTGCTCAGTACTCAGTGCTCAGGGTGCTCAGTGCTCAGTGCTCAGGGTGCTGGGTGTTCAGTACTCAGGGTGCTGGGTGCTCAGTACTCAGGTTGCTGGGGGCTCAGTACTCAGGGTGCTGGGTGCTCAGTACTCAGGGTGATCTGTTCTCAGTACTCAGGTTGCTGGGTGCTCAGTGCTCGGGGTGCTGGGTGCTCAGTACTCGGGGTGCTCAGTTCTCAGTACTCAGGGTGCTGGGTGCTCAGTACTCAGGGTGCTGGGTGCTCATTCTCGGGGTGCTGGGTGCTCAGTGCTCGGGGTGCTGGGTGCTCAGTACTCAGGGTGCTGGGGGCTCATTCTCGGGGTGCTGGGTGCTCAGTGCTCGGGGTGCTGGGTGCTCAGTACTCGGGGTGCTCAGTACTCAGGGTACTGGGTGCTCAGTACTCAGGGTGCTGGGTGCTCATTCTCGGGGTGCTGGGTGCTCAGTGCTCGGGGTGCTGGGTGCTCAGTACTCAGGTTGCTGGTGGCTCAGTACTCTGGGTGCTGTGTGCTCAGTACTCAGGGTGATCTGTTCTCAGTACTCAGGGTGCTGGGTGCTCAGTACTCGGGGTGCTCTGTACTCGGGGTGCTGGGTGCTCAGTACTCGGGGTGCTGGGTGCTCAGTGCTCAGGGTGCTGATTGCTCAGTGCTCGGGGTGCTGGGTGCTCAGTGCTGAGGGTGCTGGCTGCTCAGTGCTCAGGGTGCTGGGTGCTCAGTACTCAGGGTGCTGGGTGCTCAGTACTCAGCGTGCTGGGTGCTCAGTACTCAGGGTGCTAGGTGCTCAGTACTCAGGGTGCTCAGTGCTCAGTACTCAGCGTGCTGGGTGCTCAGTGCTCAGGGTCCTCGGTGCTCAGTACTCAGGGTGCTCAGTGCTCAGTACTCATCGTGCTTTGTGCTCAGTGCTCAGGGTGCTGGGTGCTCAGTACTCAGGGTGCTGGGTGCTCAGTACTCAGGGTGCTGGGTGCTCAGTACTGAGGGTGCTGGGTGCTCAGTGCTCGCAGTGCTCGGTGATCAGTACTCAGGGTGCTGGGTGCTCAGTGCTCAGGGTGCTGAGTACTCAGTACTCAGGGTGCTGGGTGCTCAGTGCTCAGGGTGCTGGGTGCTCAGTTCTCAGGGTGCTGGGTGCTCAGTGCTCAGGGTGCTGGGTGCTCAGTGCTCGGGGTGCTGGGTGCTCAGTGCTCGGGGTGCTGGGTGCTCAGTGCTCGGGGTGCTGGGTGCTCAGTGCTCAGTGTGCTGGGTGCTCAGTACTCAGGGTGATGGGTGCTCATTACTCAGGGTGCTGGGTGCTCAGTGCTCAGGGTGCTGGGTGCTCAGTCCTCAGGGTGCTGGGTGCTCAGTACTCAGGGTGTTCGGTGCTTAGTACTCAGGGTGCTCAGTGCTCAGTACTCAGGGTGCTGGTTGCTCAGTGCTCGGGGTGCTCGGTGCTCAGTACTCAGGGTGCTGGGTGCTCAGTGCTCAGGGTGCTGGGTGCTCAGTACTCAGGGTGCTGGGTGCTCAGTCCTCAGGGTGCTGGGTGCTCAGTACTCAGGGTGCTGGGTGCTCAGTGCTCAGGGTGCTGGGTGCTCAGTACTCAGGGTGCTGGGTGCTCAGTACTCAGGGTGCTCGGTGCTCAGTACTCAGGGTGCTGGGTGCTCAGTGCTCAGGGTGATTTGTACTCAGTACTCAGGGTTCTGGGTGCTCATAACTCAGGGTGCTGGGTGCTCAGTGCTCAGGGTGCTGGGTGCTCAGTGCTCAGGGTGCTGGGTGCTCAGTACTCAGGGTGCTGGGTGCTCAGTGCTCAGGGTGATCGTTGCTCAGTACTCAGGGTGCTCAGTACTCAGGGTGCTGGGTGCTCAGTGCTCAGGGTGCTGGGTGCTCAGTACTCAGGGTGCTGGGTGCTCAGTGCTCGGGGTGCTGGGTGCTCAGTGCTCAGGGTGATCGGTGCTCAGTACTCAGGGTGCTGGGTGCTCAGTGCTCAGGTTGCTGGGTGCTCAGTCCTCAGGGTGCTCAGTGCTCAGGGTGCTGGGTGCTCAGTGCTCGGGGTGCTGAGTGCTCAGTACTCAGGGTGCTGGGTGCACAGTACTCATGGTGCTGGGTGCTCATTACTAATGGTGCTGAGTGCTCAGTACTCAGGGGGCTGGGTGCTCAGTGCTCAGGGTGCTGGGTGCTCAGTGCTCAGGGTGCTGGGTGCTCAGTGCTCGGGGTGCTGGGTGCTCAGTGCTCGGGGTGCTGGGTGGTCAGTGCTCAGTGCTCAGGGTGCTGGGTGCTCAGTGCTCAGTGCTCAGGGTGCTGGGTGCTCAGTACTCAGGGTGCTGGGTGCTCAGTGCTCAGGGTGCTGGGTGCTCAGTGCTCGGGGTGCTGGGTGCTCGGTGCTCGGGGCGCTGGGTGCTCAGTGCTCAGGGTGCTCGGTGCTCAGTACTCAGGGTGCTCAGTGCTCAGTACTCAGGGTGCTGGGTGCTCAGTGCTCAGGGTGCTGGGTGCTCAGTACTAAGGGTGCTGGGTGCTCGGTGCTCAGTACGCTGGGTGCTCAGTACTCAGGGTGCTGGGTGCTCAGTACTCAGGGTGCTCGGTGCTCAGTACTGAGGGTGCTGGGTGGTCAGTGCTCAGTGCTCAGGGTGCTGGGTGCTCAGTGCTCAGTGCTCAGGATGCTGGGTGCTCAGTACTCAGGGTGCTGGGTGCTCAGTACTCAGGGGGCTGGGTGCTCAGTGCTCAGGGTGCTGGGTGCTCAGTGCTCAGGGTGCTGGGTGCTCAGTGCTCGGGGTGCTGGGTGCTCAGTGCTCGGGGTGCTGGGTGGTCAGTGCTCAGTGCTCAGGGTGCTGGGTGCTCAGTGCTCAGTGCTCAGGGTGCTGGGTGCTCAGTACTCAGGGTGCTGGGTGCTCAGTACTCAGGGTGCTGGGTGCTCAGTTCTCAGGCTGCTGGGTGCTCAGTACTCTGGGTGTTGGGTGCTCAGTACTCAGGGTGCTGGGTGCTCAGTGCTCGGGGTGCTGGGTGCTCAGTGATCAGGGTGCTGGGTGCTCAGTGCTCAGGGTGCTGGGTGCTCAGTACTCAGGGTGCTGGGTGCTCAGTGCTCGGGGTGCTCGGTGCTCAGTACTCAAGGTGCTGGGTGCTCAGTGCTCAGGGTGCGGGGTGCTCAGTCCTCGGGGTGCTCCATGCTCAGTGCTCAGGGTGCGGGGTGCTCAGTCCTCGGGGTGCTCCATGCTCAGTGCTCGGGGTGCTGGGTGCTCAGTGCTCGGGGTGCTGGGTGCTCAGTGCTCAGTACTCAGGGTGCTGGGTGCTCAGTGCTCAGGGTGCTGAGTGCTCAATACTCAGCGTGCTGGGTGCTCAGTACTCAGGGGGCTGGGTGCTCAGTGCTCAGGGTGCTGGGTGCTCAGTGCTCAGGGTGCTGGGTGCTCAGTGCTCAGGGAGCTCGGTGCTCAGTACTCAGGGTGCTGGGTGCTCAGTACTCAGTGCTCGGGGTCCTGGGTGCTCCGTGCTCAGGGTGCTGGGTGCTCAGTACTCAGGGTGCAGGGTGCTCAGTGCTCAGGGTGCTGGGTGCTCAGTGCTCAGGGTGCTGGGTGCTCAGTACTCAGGGTGCTGGGTGCTCAGTGCTCAGGGTGATCGGTGCTCAGTACTCAGGGTGCTCAGTACTCAGGGTGCTGGGTGCTCAGTGCTCAGGGTGCTGGGTGCTCAGTACTCAGGGTGCTGGGTGCTCAGTGCTCGGGGTGCTGGGTGCTCAGTGCTCAGGGTGATCGGTGCTCAGTACTCATGGTGCTGGGTGCTCAGTGCTCAGGGTGCAGGGTGCTCAGTCCTCAGGGTGCTCAGTGCTCAGGGTGCTGGGTGCTCAGTGCTCGGGGTGCTCGGTGCTCAGTACTCAGGGTGCTGAGTGCTCAGTACTCAGGGTACTGGGTGCTCAGTACTCATGGTGCTGGGTGCTCAGTACTCAGGGGGCTGGGTGCTCAGTGCTCAGTGTGCTGGGTGCTCAGTGCTCAGGGCGCTGGGTGCTCAGTGCTCGGGGTGCTGGGTGCTCAGTGCTCGGGGTGCTGGGTGGTCAGTGCTCAGTGCTCAAGGTGCTGGGTGCTCAGTGCTCAGTGCTCAGGCAGCTGGGTGCTCAGTACTCAGGGTGCTGGGTGCTCAGTACTCGGGGTGCTGGGTGCTCAGTGCTCAGTGTGCTCAGTGCTCAGTACTCAGGGTGCTGGGTGCTCAGTACTCAGTGCTCGGGGTCCTGGGTGCTCCGTGCTCGGGGTGATCTGTTCTCAGTACTCAGGGTGCTGGTTGCTCAGTGCTCGGGGTGCTGGGTGCTCAGTACTCGGGGTGCTCAGTACTCAGGGTACTGGGTGCTCAGTACTCAGGGTGCTGGGTGCTCAGTATTCAGGGTGCTGGGTGCTCAGTACACAGGGTGCTGGGTGCTCAGTGCACGGGGTGCTCGGTGCTCAGTACTCAGGGTGCTGGGTGCTCAGTGCTCAGGGTGCTGAGTACTCAGTACTCAGGGTGCTGGGTGCTCAGTGCTCAGGGTGCTGGGTGCTCAGTGCTCAGGGTGCTGGGTGCTCAGTGCTCGGGGTGCTGGGTGCTCAGTGCTCGGGGTGCTGGGTGCTCAGTGCTCAGGGTGCTGTGTGCTCAGTACTCAGGTTGTTGGGTGCTCATTACTCAGGGTGCTGGGTGCTCAGTGCTCAGGGTGCTGGGTGCTCAGTCCTCAGGGTGCTGGGTGCTCAGTACTCAGGGTGTTCGGTGCTTAGTACTCAGGGTGCTCAGTGCTCAGTACTCAGGGTGCTGGTTGCTCAGTGCTCGGGGTGCTCGGTGCTCAGTACTCAGGGTGCTGGGTGCTCAGTACTCAGGGTGCTGTGTGCTCCGTACTCAGGGTGCTGGGTGCTCAGTACTCAGGGTGCTGGGTGCTCAGTACTCAGGGTGCTGGGTGCTCAGTGCTCAGGGTGCTGGGTGCTCAGTACTCAGGGTGCTGGGTGCTCAGTTCTCAGGGTGCTCGGTGCTCAGTGCTCAGGGTGCTGGGTGCTCAGTGCTCAGGGTGCTGTGTGCTCAGTACTCAGGGTGCTGGGTGCTCAGTGCTCAGGGTGATCGGTGCTCAGTACTGAGGGTGCTCAGTACTCAGGGTGCTGGGTGCTCAGGGTGCTGGGTGCTCAGTACTCAGGGTGCTCATTGCTCAGGGTGCTGGGTGCTCAGTCCTCAGGGTGCTGGGTGCTCAGTACTCAGGGTGTTCGGTGCTTAGTACTCAGGGTGCTCAGTGCTCAGTACTCAGGGTGCTGGTTGCTCAGTGCTCGGGGTGCTCGGTGCTCAGTACTCAGGGTGCTGGGTGCTCAGTGCTCAGGGTGCTGGGTGCTCAGTACTCAGGGTGCTGGGTGCTCAGTCCTCAGGGTGCTGGGTGCTCAGTACTCAGGGTGCTGGGTGCTCAGTGCTCAGGGTGCTGGGTGCTCAGTACTCAGGGTGCTGGGTGCTCAGTACTCAGGGTGCTCGGTGCTCAGTACTCAGGGTGCTGGGTGCTCAGTGCTCAGGGTGATTTGTACTCAGTACTCAGGGTTCTGGGTGCTCATAACTCAGGGTGCTGGGTGCTCAGTGCTCAGGGTGCTGGGTGCTCAGTGCTCAGGGTGCTGGGTGCTCAGTACTCAGGGTGCTGGGTGCTCAGTGCTCAGGGTGATCGTTGCTCAGTACTCAGGGTGCTCAGTACTCAGGGTGCTGGGTGCTCAGTGCTCAGGGTGCTGGGTGCTCAGTACTCAGGGTGCTGGGTGCTCAGTGCTCGGGGTGCTGGGTGCTCAGTGCTCAGGGTGATCGGTGCTCAGTACTCAGGGTGCTGGGTGCTCAGTGCTCAGGTTGCTGGGTGCTCAGTCCTCAGGGTGCTCAGTGCTCAGGGTGCTGGGTGCTCAGTGCTCGGGGTGCTGAGTGCTCAGTACTCAGGGTGCTGGGTGCACAGTACTCATGGTGCTGGGTGCTCATTACTAATGGTGCTGAGTGCTCAGTACTCAGGGGGCTGGGTGCTCAGTGCTCAGGGTGCTGGGTGCTCAGTGCTCAGGGTGCTGGGTGCTCAGTGCTCGGGGTGCTGGGTGCTCAGTGCTCGGGGTGCTGGGTGGTCAGTGCTCAGTGCTCAGGGTGCTGGGTGCTCAGTGCTCAGTGCTCAGGGTGCTGGGTGCTCAGTACTCAGGGTGCTGGGTGCTCAGTACTCAGGGTGCTGAGTGCTCAGTACTCAGGGTGCTGGGTGCTCAGTGCTCAGGGTGCTGGGTGCTCAGTGCTCGGGGTGCTGGGTGCTCGGTGCTCGGGGCGCTGGGTGCTCAGTGCTCAGGGTGCTCGGTGCTCAGTACTCAGGGTGCTCAGTGCTCAGTACTCAGGGTGATGGGTGCTCAGTGCTCAGGGTGCTGGGTGCTCAGTACTAAGGGTGCTGGGTGGTCAGTGCTCAGTGCTCAGGGTGCTCGGTGCTCAGTACTGAGGGTGCTGGGTGGTCAGTGCTCAGTGCTCAGGGTGCTGGGTGCTCAGTGCTCAGTGCTCAGGGTGCTGGGTGCTCAGTACTCAGGGTGCTGGGTGCTCAGTACTCAGGGGGCTGGGTGCTCAGTGCTCAGGGTGCTGGGTGCTCAGTGCTCAGGGTGCTGGGTGCTCAGTGCTCGGGGTGCTGGGTGCTCAGTGCTCGGGGTGCTGGGTGGTCAGTGCTCAGTGCTCAGGGTGCTGGGTGCTCAGTGCTCAGTGCTCAGGGTGCTGGGTGCTCAGTACTCAGGGTGCTGGGTGCTCAGTACTCAGGGTGCTGGGTGCTCAGTTCTCAGGCTGCTGGGTGCTCAGTACTCTGGGTGTTGGGTGCTCAGTACTCAGGGTGCTGGGTGCTCAGTGCTCGGGGTGCTGGGTGCTCAGTGATCAGGGTGCTGGGTGCTCAGTGCTCAGGGTGCTGGGTGCTCAGTACTCAGGGTGCTGGGTGCTCAGTGCTCGGGGTGCTCGGTGCTCAGTACTCAAGGTGCTGGGTGCTCAGTGCTCAGGGTGCGGGGTGCTCAGTCCTCGGGGTGCTCCATGCTCAGTGCTCAGGGTGCGGGGTGCTCAGTCCTCGGGGTGCTCCATGCTCAGTGCTCGGGGTGCTGGGTGCTCAGTGCTCGGGGTGCTGGGTGCTCAGTGCTCAGTACTCAGGGTGCTGGGTGCTCAGTGCTCAGGGTGCTGAGTGCTCAATACTCAGCGTGCTGGGTGCTCAGTACTCAGGGGGCTGGGTGCTCAGTGCTCAGGGTGCTGGGTGCTCAGTGCTCAGGGTGCTGGGTGCTCAGTGCTCAGGGAGCTCGGTGCTCAGTACTCAGGGTGCTGTGTGCTCAGTACTCAGTGCTCGGGGTCCTGGGTGCTCCGTGCTCAGGGTGCTGGGTGCTCAGTACTCAGGGTGCAGGGTGCTCAGTGCTCAGGGTGCTGGGTGCTCAGTGCTCAGGGTGCTGGGTGCTCAGTACTCAGGGTGCTGGGTGCTCAGTGCTCAGGGTGATCGGTGCTCAGTACTCAGGGTGCTCAGTACTCAGGGTGCTGGGTGCTCAGTGCTCAGGGTGCTGGGTGCTCAGTACTCAGGGTGCTGGGTGCTCAGTGCTCGGGGTGCTGGGTGCTCAGTGCTCAGGGTGATCGGTGCTCAGTACTCATGGTGCTGGGTGCTCAGTGCTCAGGGTGCTGGGTGCTCAGTCCTCAGGGTGCTCAGTGCTCAGGGTGCTGGGTGCTCAGTGCTCAGGGTGATCGGTGCTCAGTACTCATGGTGCTGGGTGCTCAGTGCTCAGGGTGCTGGGTGCTCAGTCCTCAGGGTGCTCAGTACTCAGGGTGCTGAGTGCTCAGTACTCAGGGTACTGGGTGCTCAGTACTCATGGTGCTGGGTGCTCAGTACTCAGGGGGCTGGGTGCTCAGTGCTCAGTGTGCTGGGTGCTCAGTGCTCAGGGCGCTGGGTGCTCAGTGCTCGGGGTGCTGGGTGCTCAGTGCTCGGGGTGCTGGGTGGTCAGTGCTCAGTGCTCAAGGTGCTGGGTGCTCAGTGCTCAGTGCTCAGGCAGCTGGGTGCTCAGTACTCAGGGTGCTGGGTGCTCAGTACTCGGGGTGCTGGGTGCTCAGTGCTCAGTGTGCTCAGTGCTCAGTACTCAGGGTGCTGGGTGCTCAGTACTCAGTGCTCGGGGTCCTGGGTGCTCCGTGCTCGGGGTGATCTGTTCTCAGTACTCAGGGTGCTGGTTGCTCAGTGCTCGGGGTGCTGGGTGCTCAGTACTCGGGGTGCTCAGTACTCAGGGTACTGGGTGCTCAGTACTCAGGGTGCTGGGTGCTCAGTATTCAGGGTGCTGGGTGCTCAGTACACAGGGTGCTGGGTGCTCAGTGCACGGGGTGCTCGGTGATCAGTACTCAGGGTGCTGGGTGCTCAGTGCTCAGGGTGCTGAGTACTCAGTACTCAGGGTGCTGGGTGCTCAGTGCTCAGGGTGCTGGGTGCTCAGTGCTCAGGGTGCTGGGTGCTCAGTGCTCGGGGTGCTGGGTGCTCAGTGCTCGGGGTGCTGGGTGCTCAGTGCTCAGGGTGCTGGGTGCTCAGTACTCAGGTTGTTGGGTGCTCATTACTCAGGGTGCTGGGTGCTCAGTGCTCAGGGTGCTGGGTGCTCAGTCCTCAGGGTGCTGGGTGCTCAGTACTCAGGGTGTTCGGTGCTTAGTACTCAGGGTGCTCAGTGCTCAGTACTCAGGGTGCTGGTTGCTCAGTGCTCGGGGTGCTCGGTGCTCAGTACTCAGGGTGCTGGGTGCTCAGTACTCAGGGTGCTGGGTGCTCCGTACTCAGGGTGCTGGGTGCTCAGTACTCAGGGTGCTGGGTGCTCAGTACTCAGGGTGCTGGGTGCTCAGTGCTCAGGGTGCTGGGTGCTCAGTACTCAGGGTGCTGGGTGCTCAGTTCTCAGGGTGCTCGGTGCTCAGTGCTCAGGGTGCTGGGTGCTCAGTGCTCAGGGTGCTGTGTGCTCAGTACTCAGGGTGCTGGGTGCTCAGTGCTCAGGGTGATCGGTGCTCAGTACTGAGGGTGCTCAGTACTCAGGGTGCTGGGTGCTCAGGGTGCTGGGTGCTCAGTACTCAGGGTGCTCATTGCTCAGGGTGCTGGGTGCTCAGGGTGCTGGGTGCTCAGTGCTCGGGGTGCTGGGTCCTCAGTGCTCAGTGCTCAGGGTGCTGGGTGCTCAGTGCTCAGGGTGCTGTGTGCTCAGTGCTCAGTACTCAGCGTGCTGGGTGCTCAGTGCTCAGAGTGTTGGGTGCTCAGTACTCAGGGTGCTGGGTGCTCAGTGCTCAGTGCTCAGGGTGCTCAGTGCTCAGGGTGCTCAGTGCTCAGGGTGCTGGGTGCTCAGGGTGCTGGGTGCTCAGTGCTCGGGGTGCTGGGTGCTCAGTGCTCAGTGCTCAGGGTGCTGGGTGCTCAGTGCTCAGTGCTCAGGGTGCTGGGTGTTCAGTACTCAGGGTGCTCGGTGCTCAGTGCTCAGGGTGCTAGGTGCTCAGTACTCAGGGTGCTGGGTGCTCAGTGCTCGGGGTGCTGGGTGCTCAGTGCTCAGGGTGATCAGTGCTCAGTACTCAGGGTGCTGGGTGCTCAGTACTCAGGGTGCTGGGTGCTCAGTGCTCAGGGTGCTGGGTGCTCAGTACTCAGGGTGCTGGGTGCTCAGTACTCAGGGTGCTCCGTGCTCAGTACTCAGGGTGCTGGGTGCTCAGTGCTCAGGGTGCTTTGTACTCAGTACTCAGGGTTCTGGGTGCTCAGTACTCAGGGTGCTGGGTGCTCAATGCTCAGGGTGCTGGGTGCTCAGTGCTCAGGGTGCTGTGTGCTCAGTACTCAGGGTGCTGGGTGCTCAGTGCTCAGGGTGATCGGTGCTCAGTACTCAGGGTGCTCAGTACTCAGGGTGCTGGGTGCTCAGTACTCAGGGTGCTGGGTGCTCAGTGCTCAGGGTGCTGGGTGCTCAGTGCTCGGGGTGCTGGGTGCTCAGTGCTCAGGGTGCTGGGTGCTCAGTGCTCAGGGTGCTGGGTGCTCAGTGATCGGGGTGATGGGTGCTGAGTGCTCAGGGTGCTGTGTGCTCAGTGCTCGGTGTGCTCGGTGCTCAGTGCTCAGGGACATGGGTGCTCAGTACTCAGTGTGCTGGGTGCTTAGTAATCAGGGTGCTCAGTGCTCAGTACACAGGGTGCTGGGTGCTCAGTACTCAGGGTGCTGGGTGCTCAGTGCTCAGGGTGCTGGGTGCTCAGTGCTCAGGGTGCTGGGTGCTCAGTGCTCGGGGAGCTCGGTGCTCAGTACTCAGGGTGCTGGGTGCTCAGTACTCAGTGCTCGGGGTCCTGGGTGCTCCGTGCTCGGGGTGCTGGGTGCTCAGTACTCAGGGTGCTGGGTGCTCATTCTCGGGGTGCTGGGTGCTCAGTGCTCGGGGTGCTGGGTGCTCAGTACTCAGGGTGCTGGGGGCTCAGTACTCAGGGTGCTGGGTGCTCAGTACTCAGGGTGCTCGGTTCTCAGTACTCAGGGTGCTGGGTGCTCATTCTCGGGGTACTGGGTGCTCAGTGCTCGGGGTGCTGGGTGCTCAGTACTCAGGGTGCTGGGGGCTCAGTACTCAGGGTGCTGGTTGCTCAGTACTCAGGGTGATCTGTTCTCAGTACTCAGGGTGCTGGGTGCTCAGTGCTCGGGGTGCTGGGTGCTCAGTACTCAGGGTGCTGGGTGCTCAGTGCTCGGGGTGCTGGGTGCTCAGTCCTCAGGGTGCTGGGTGCTCAGTGCTCGGGGTGCTGGGTGCTGAGTCCTCAGGGTGCTGGGTGCTCAGTGCTCGGGGTGCTCGGTGCTCAGTGCTCAGGGTGCTGGGTGCTCAGTACTCAGGGTGCTGGGTGCTTAGTACTCAGGGTGCTCAGTGCTCAGTACACAGGGTGCTGGGTGCTCAGTGCTCGGGGTGCTGGGTGCTCAGTGCTCAGTACTCAGGGTGCTGGGTGCTCAGTGCTCAGGGTGCTGGGTGCTCAGTACTCAGCGTGCTGGGTGCTCAGTACTCAGGGTTCTGGGTGCTCAGTGCTCAGGGTGCTGGGTGCTCAGTGCTCAGGGTGCTGGGTGCTCAGTGCTCGGGGTGCTGGGTGCTCAGTGCTCAGGGTGATCGGTGCTCGGTTAGCTCGGTGCTCAGTACTCAGGGTGCTGGGTGCTCAGTACTCGGTGCTCGGGGTCCTGGGTGCTCCGTGCTCGGGGTGCTGGGTGCTCAGTGCTCTGGGTGCTGGGTGCTCAGTGCTCAGTGTGCTGGGTGCTCAGTGCTCAGGGCGCTGGGTGCTCAGTGCTTGGGGTGCTGGGTGCTCAGTGCTCGGGGTGCTGGGTGGTCAGTGCTCAGTGCTCAAGGTGCTGGGTGCTCAGTGCTCAGTGCTCAGGCAGCTGGGTGCTCAGTGCTCAGTGCTCAGGCAGCTGGGTGCTCAGTACTCAGGGTGCTGGGTGCTCAGTGCTCAGTGCTCAGGCAGCTGGGTGCTCAGTACTCAGGGTGCTGGGTGCTCAGTGCTCGGGGTGCTGGGTGCTCAGTACTCAGGGTGCTGTGTGCTCAGTACTCAGGGTGCTGTGTGGTCAGTGCTCAGTGCTCAAGGTGCTGGGTGCTCAGTGCTCAGTGCTCAGGCAGCTGGGTGCTCAGTACACAGGGTGCTGGGTGCTCAGTGCTCGGGGTGCTGGGTGCTCAGTACTCAGGGTGCTGTGTGCTCAGTGCTCAGTACTCAGCGTGCTGGGTGCTCAGTGCTCAGAGTGTTGGGTGCTCAGTACTCAGCGTGCTGGGTGCTCAGTGCTCAGTGCTCAGGGTGCTCAGTGCTCAGGGTGCTCAGTGCTCAGGGTACTGGGTGCTCAGGGTGCTGGGTGCTCAGTGCTCAGGGTGCTGGGTGCTCAGTGCTCAGTGCTCAGTGCTCAGGGTGCTGGGTGCTCAGTGCTCAGTGCTCAGGGTGCTGGGTGTTCAGTACTCAGGGTGCTCAGTGCTCAGTGCTCAGGGTGCTAGGTGCTCAGTACTCAGGGTGCTGGGTGCTCAGTGCTCGGGGTGCTGGGTGATCAGTGCTCAGGGTGATCAGTGCTCAGTACTCAGGGTGCTGGGTGCTCAGTCCTCAGGGTGCTCAGTACTCAGGGTGCTCGGTGCTCAGTGCTCAGTACTCAGGGTGCTCAGTACTCAGGGTGCTGGTTGCTCAGTACTCGGGGTGCTGGGTGCTCAGTACTCAGGGTGCTGGGTGCTCAGTACTCGGGGTGCTGGGTGCTCAGTACTCAGGGTGCTGGGTGCTCAGTGCTCGGGGTGCTGGGTGCTCAGTGCTCAGGGTGATCGGTGCTCAGTGCTCAGGGTGCTGGGTGCTCAGTCCTCCGGGTGCTCAGTGCTCAGGGTGCTGGGTGCTCAGTGCTCGGGGTGCTCGGTGCTCAGTACTCAGGGTGCTGAGTGCTCAGTAGTCAGGGTGCTGGGTGCTCAGAACTCAGGGTGCTGGGTGCTCAGTGCTCAGGGTGCTGGGTGCTCAGTACTCAGGGTGCTCAGTGCTCAGTACTCGGGGTGCTTGTTGCTCAGTACTCAGGGTGCTCAGTGCTCAGTACTCGGGGTGCTGGGTGCTCAGTGCTCAGGGTGCTCAGTTCTCAGTGCTCGGGGTGCTGGGTGCTCAGTGCTCGGGGCGCTGGGTGCTCAGTGCTCGGGGTGCTGGGTGCTCAGTACTCGGGGTGCTGGGTGCTCAGTGCTCAGGGTGCTCAGTGCTCAGTACTCAGTGCTCAGGGTGCTCAGTGCTCAGTGCTCAGGGTGCTGGGTGTTCAGTACTCAGGGTGCTGGGTGCTCAGTACTCACGGTGCTGGGTGCTCAATGCTAAGGGTGCTGGATGCTCAGTACTCTGGGTGTTGGTTGCTCAGTACTCAGGGTGCTGGGTGCTCCGTGCTCGGGGTGCTGGGTGCTCAGTGGTCAGGGTGCTGGGTGCTCTGTGCTCAGGGTGCTGGGTGCTCAGTGCTCAGGGTGCTGGGTGCTCAGTACTCGGGGTGCTCCGTGCTCAGGGTGCTGGGTGCTCAGTGCTCAGGGTGCTGGGTGCTCAGTGCTCGGGGTGCTGGGTGCTGAGTGCTCAGGGTGCTGGGTGCTCAGTGCTCGGGCTGCTCGGTGCTCAGTGCTCAGGGTCCTGGGTGCTCAGTACTCAGGGTGCTGGGTGCTGAGTACTCAGGGTGCTCAGTGCTCAGTACACAGGGTGCTGGGTGCTCAGTGCTCGGGGTGCTGGGTGCTCAGTTCTCAGTACTCAGGGTGCTGGGTGCTCAGTGCTCGTGGTGCTGGGTGCTCAGTACTCAGCGTGCTGGGTGCTCAGTACTCAGGGTGCTGGGTGCTCAGTTCTCAGGGTGCTGGGTGCTCAGTGCTCAGGGTGCTGGGTGCTCAGTGATCGGGGTGCTGAGTGCTCAGTACTCAGTGTGCTCAGTGCTCGGGGAGCTCGGTGCTCAGTACTCAGGGTGCTGGGTGCTCAGTTCTCAGTGCTCGGGGTCCTGGGTGCTCCGTGCTCGGGGTGCTGGGTGCTCAGTGCTCTGGGTGCTTAGTGCTCAGTACTCAGGGTGCTGGGTGCTCAGTGCTCAGGGTGCTGGGTGCTCAGTACTCGGGGTGCTGGGTGCTCAGTACTCAGGGTCCTGGGTGCTCATTCTCAGGGTGCTGGGTGCTCAGTGCTCGGGTTGCTGGGTGCTCAGTACTCAGGGTGCTGGGGGCTCAGTACACAGGGTACTGGGTGCTCAGTACTCAGGGTGCTCGGTTCTCAGTACTCAGGGTGCTGGGTGCTCATTCTCGGGGTGCTGGGTGCTCAGTGCTCGGGGTGCTGGGTGCTCAGTACTCAGGGTGCTGGGGGCTCAGTACTCAGGGTGCTGGGTGCTCAGTACTCAGGGTGATCTGTTCTCAGTACTCAGGGTGCTGGGTGCTCAGTGCTCAGGGTTCTGGGTGCTCAGTACTAAGGGTGCTGGGTGCTCAGTACTCAGGGTGCTCGGTGCTCAGTACTCAGGGTGCTGGGTGCTCAGAGCTCAGGGTGCTGGGTACTCAGTACTCAGGGTGCTGCGTGCTCAGTACTCAGGTTGCTGCTTGCTCAGTACTCAGGGTGCTGGGTGCTCAGTGCTCAGGGTGCTGGGTGCTCTGTGCTCGGGGTGCTGGTTGCTCAGGGCTGTGGTGCTGGGTGCTCAGTGTTCAGTGCTCAGGGTGCTGGGTGCTCAGTGCTCAGTGCTCAGGGTGCTGGTTGCTCAGTACTCAGGGTGCTGGGTGCTGAGTACTCAGGGTGCTGGGTGCTCAGTGCTCAGGGTGCTCTGTGCTCAGTACTCAGGGTGCTGGGTGCTCAGTGCTCGGGGTGCTGCGTGCTCAGTGCTCAGGGAGCTGGGTGCTCAGTGCTCAGGGTGCTGGGTGCTCAGTACTCAGGGTGCTGGGTGCTCAGTGCTCAGGGTGCTGGGTGCTCAGTCCTCAGGGTGCTCAGTACTCAGGGTGCTCGGTGCTCAGTGCTCAGTACTCAGGGTGCTCAGTACTCAGGGTGCTGGTTGCTCAGTGCTCGGGGTGCTGGGTGCTCAGTACTCAGGGTGCTGGGTGCTCAGTACTCTGGGTGCTGGGTGCTCAGTACTCAGGGTGCAGGGTGCTCAGTGCTCGGGGTGCTGGGTGCTCAGTGCTCAGGGTGATCGGTGCTCAGTGCTGAGGGTGCTGGGTGCTCAGTCCTCCGGGTGCACAGTGCTCAGGGTGCTGTTTGCTCAGTGCTCAGGGTGCTCGGTGCTCAGTACTCAGGGTGCTGAGTGCTCAGTACTCAGGGTGCTGGGTGCTCAGTACTCAGGGTGCTGGGTGCTCAGTACTCAGGGTGCTGGGTGCTCAGTGCTCAGGGTGCTGGGTGCTCAGTACTCTGGGAGTTGGGTGCTCAGTACTCAGGGTGCTGGGTGCTCCGTGCTCGGGGTGCTGGATGCTCAGTGCTCAGGGTCCTGGGTGCTCTGTTCTCAGGGTGCTGGGTGCTCAGTGCTCAGGGTGCTGGGTGCTCAGTACTCGGGGTGCTCCGTGCTCAGGGTGCTGGGTGCTCAGTGCTCAGGGTGCTGGGTGCTCAGTGCTCGGGATGCTGGGTGCTGAGTGCTCAGGGTGCTGGGTGCTCAGTGCTCGGGCTGCTCGGTGCTCAGTGCTCAGGGTCCTGGGTGCTCAGTACTCAGGGTGCTGGGTGCTTAGTACTCAGGGGGCTCAGTGCTCAGTACACAGGGTGCTGGGTGCTCAGTGCTCGGGGTGCTGGGTGCTCAGTGCTCAGTACTCAGGGTGCTGGGTTCTCAGTGCTCGGGGTGCTGGGTGCTCAGTACTCAGCGTGCTGGGTGCTCAGTACTCAGGGTGCTGGGTGCTCAGTGCTCAGGGTGCTGGGTGTTCAGTGCTCAGGGTGCTGGGTGCTCAGTGATCGGGGTGCTGGGTGCTCAGTACTCAGTGTGCTCATTGCTCGGGGAGCTCGGTGCTCAGTACTCAGGGTGCTGGGTGCTCAGTTCTCAGTGCTCGGGGTCCTGGGTGCTCCGTGCTCGGGGTGCTGGGTGCTCAGTGCTCTGGGTGCTTAGTGCTCAGTACTCAGGGTGCTGGGTGCTCAGTACTCATGGTGCTGGGTGCTCATTCTCAGGGTGCTGGGTGCTCAGTGCTCGGGTTGCTGGGTGCTCAGTACTCAGGGTGCTGGGGGCTCAGTACTCAGGGTGCTGGGTGCTCAGTACTCAGGGTGCTCGGTTCTCAGTACTCAGGGTGCTGGGTGCTCATTCTAGGGGTGCTGGGTGCTCAGTGCTCGGGGTGCTGGGTGCTCAGTACTCAGGGTGCTGGGGGCTCAGTACTCAGGGTGCTGGGTGCTCAGTACTCAGGGTGATCTGTTCTCAGTACTCAGGTTGTAGGGTGCTCAGTGCTCGGGGTGCTGGGTGCTCAGTACTCGGGGTGCTCAGTGCTCAGTACTCAGGGTGCTGGGTGCTCAGTACTCACGGTGCTGGGTGCTCAGTGCTCGGGGTGCTCGGTGCTCAGTACTCGGTGTGCAGGGTGCTCAGTACTCGGGGTGCTTGGTGCTCAGTGCTCAGGGTGCTGGGTGCTCAGTACTCAGGGTGCTGAGTGCTCAGTACTCAGGGTGCTGGGTGCTCAGTACTCAGGTTGCTGGTTGCTCAGTACTCAGGGTGCTGGGTGCTCAGTGCTCAGGGTGCTGGGTGCTCAGTGCTCGGGGTGCTGGGTGCTCAGGGCTGTGGTGCTGGGTGCTCAGTGCTCAGTGCTCAGGGTGCTGGGTGCTCAGTGCTCAGTGCTCATGGTGCTGGGTGCTCAGTGCTCAGTGCTCAGGGTACTGGTTGCTCAGTACTCAGGGTGCTCTGTGCTCAGTACTCAGGGTGCTGGGTGCTCAGTGCTCGGGGTGCTGCGTGCTCAGTGCTCAGGGAGCTGGGTGCTCAGTGCTCAGGGTGCTGGGTGCTCAGTACTCAGGGTGCTGGGTGCTCAGTGCTCGTTGTGCTCGGTGCTCAGTCCTCGGGGTGCTCCGTGCTCAGTGATCAGGGTGCTGGGTGCTCAGTACTCAGGGTGCTCGGTGCTCAGTACTCAGGGTTCTCAGTGCTCAGTACTCAGGGTGCTGGGTGCTCAGTGCTCAGGGTGCTGGGTGCTCAGTATTCAGGGTGCTCAGTGCTCAGTTCTCGGGGTGCTTGGTGCTCAGTACTCAGGGTGCTCAGTGCTCAGTACTCGGGGTGCTGGGTGCTCAGTGCTCAGGGTGCTCACTGCTCAGTGCTCGGGGTGCTGGGTGCTCAGTGCTCGGGGCGCTGGGTGCTCAGTGCTCGGGGTGCTGGGTGCTCAGTACTCGGGGTGCTGGGTGCTCAGTGCTCAGAGTGCTCAGTGCTCAGTACTCAGTGCTCAGGGTGCTCAGTGCTCAGTGCTCAGGGTGCTGGGTGTTCAGTACTCAGGGTGCTGGGTGCTCAGTACTCAGTGTGCTGGGTGCTCCGTGCTCAGGGTGCTGGGTGCTCAGTGCTCAGGGTTCTGGGTGCTCAGTGCTCAGGGTGCTGGGTGCTCAGTATTCAGGGTGCTGGGTGCTTAGTGCTCGAGGTGCTCGGTGCTCAGTACTCAAGGTGCTGGGTGCTCAGTGCTCAGGGTGCTGGGTGCTCAGTGCTCGGGGTGCTGGGTGCTCAGTACTCAGTGTGCTCAGTGCTCGGGGAGCTCGGTGCTCAGTACTCAGGGTGCTGGGTGCTCAGTTCTCAGTGCTCGGGGTCCTGGGTGCTCCGTGCTCGGGGTGCTGGGTGCTCAGTGCTCTGGGTGCTTAGTGCTCAGTACTCAGGGTGCTGGGTGCTCAGTACTCATGGTGCTGGGTGCTCATTCTCAGGGTGCTGGGTGCTCAGTGCTCGGGTTGCTGGGTGCTTAGTACTCAGGGTGCTGGGGGCTCAGTACTCAGGGTGCTGGGTGCTCAGTACTCAGGGTGCTCGGTTCTCAGTACTCAGGGTGCTGGGTGCTCATTGTCGGGGTGCTGTTAGCTCAGTAGTCAGGGTGCTGGGGGCTCAGGACTCAGGGTGCTGGGTGCTCAGTACTCAGGGTGCTCGGTTCTCAGTACTCAGGGTGCTGGGTGCTCATTGTCGGGGTGCTGGGTGCTCAGTACTCAGGGTGCTGGGGGCTCAGTACTCAGGGTGCTGGGTGCTCAGTATTCAGGGTGATCTGTTCTCAGTACTCAGGTTGCTGGGTGCTCATGCTCGGGGTGCTCGGTGCTCAGTACTCGGGGTGCAGGGTGCTCAGTACTCGGGGTGCTGGGTGCTCAGTGCTCAGGGAGCTGGGTGCTCAGTGCTCAGGGTGCTGGGTGCTCAGTGCTGAGGGTGGTGCTGGGTGCTCAGTACTCAGGGTGCTGGGTGCTCAGTGCTCAGGGTGCTGTGTGCTCATTACTAAGGGTGCTGGGTGCTCAGTACTCAGGGTGCTCGGTGCTCAGTACTCAGGGTGCTGGGTGCTCAGAGCTCAGGGTGCTGAGTACTCAGTACTCAGGGTGCTGGGTGCTCAGTCCTCAGGGTGCTGGGTGCTCAGTCCTCAGGGTGCTCAGTACTCAGGGTGCTCGGTGCTCAGTGCTCAGTACTCAGGGTGCTCAGTACTCAGGGTGCTGGTTGCTCAGTGCTCGGGGTGCTGGGTGCTCAGTACTCAGGGTGCTGGGTGCTCAGTACTCGGGGTGCTGGGTGCTCAGTACTCAGGGTGCTGGGTGCTCAGTGCTCGGGGTGCTGGGTGCTCAGTGCTCAGGGTGATCGGTGCTCAGTGCTGAGGGTGCTGGGTGCTCAGTCCTCCGGGTGCACAGTGCTCAGGGTGCTGTTTGCTCAGTGCTCAGGGTGCTCGGTGCTCAGTACTCAGGGTGCTGAGTGCTCAGTACTCAGGGTGCTGGGTGCTCAGTACTCAGGGTGCTGGGTGCTCAGTACTCAGGGTGCTGGGTGCTCAGTGCTCAGGGTGCTGGGTGCTCAGTACTCTGGGAGTTGGGTGCTCAGTACTCAGGGTGCTGGGTGCTCCGTGCTCGGGGTGCTGGATGCTCAGTGCTCAGGGTCCTGGGTGCTCTGTTCTCAGGGTGCTGGGTGCTCAGTGCTCAGGGTGCTGGGTGCTCAGTACTCGGGGTGCTCCGTGCTCAGGGTGCTGGGTGCTCAGTGCTCAGGGTGCTGGGTGCTCAGTGCTCGGGATGCTGGGTGCTGAGTGCTCAGGGTGCTGGGTGCTCAGTGCTCGGGCTGCTCGGTGCTCAGTGCTCAGGGTCCTGGGTGCTCAGTACTCAGGGTGCTGGGTGCTTAGTACTCAGGGGGCTCAGTGCTCAGTACACAGGGTGCTGGGTGCTCAGTGCTCGGGGTGCTGGGTGCTCAGTGCTCAGTACTCAGGGTGCTGGGTTCTCAGTGCTCGGGGTGCTGGGTGCTCAGTACTCAGCGTGCTGGGTGCTCAGTACTCAGGGTGCTGGGTGCTCAGTGCTCAGGGTGCTGGGTGTTCAGTGCTCAGGGTGCTGGGTGCTCAGTGATCGGGGTGCTGGGTGCTCAGTACTCAGTGTGCTCATTGCTCGGGGAGCTCGGTGCTCAGTACTCAGGGTGCTGGGTGCTCAGTTCTCAGTGCTCGGGGTCCTGGGTGCTCCGTGCTCGGGGTGCTGGGTGCTCAGTGCTCTGGGTGCTTAGTGCTCAGTACTCAGGGTGCTGGGTGCTCAGTACTCATGGTGCTGGGTGCTCATTCTCAGGGTGCTGGGTGCTCAGTGCTCGGGTTGCTGGGTGCTCAGTACTCAGGGTGCTGGGGGCTCAGTACTCAGGGTGCTGGGTGCTCAGTACTCAGGGTGCTCGATTCTCAGTACTCAGGGTGCTGGGTGCTCATTCTAGGGGTGCTGGGTGCTCAGTGCTCGGGGTGCTGGGTGCTCACTACTCAGGGTTCTGGTGGCTCAGTACTCAGGGTGCTGGGTGCTCAGTACTCAGGGTGATCTGTTCTCAGTACTCAGGTTGTAGGGTGCTCAGTGCTCGGGGTGCTGGGTGCTCAGTACTCGGGGTGCTCAGTGCTCAGTACTCAGGGTGCTGTGTGCTCAGTACTCACGGTGCTGGGTGCTCAGTGCTCGGGGTGCTCGGTGCTCAGTACTCGGTGTGCAGGGTGCTCAGTACTCGGGGTGCTTGGTGCTCAGTGCTCAGGGTGCTGGGTGCTCAGTACTCAGGGTGCTGAGTGCTCAGTACTCAGGGTGCTGGGTGCTCAGTACTCAGGTTGCTGGTTGCTCAGTACTCAGGGTGCTGGGTGCTCAGTGCTCAGGGTGCTGGGTGCTCAGTGCTCGGGGTGCTGGGTGCTCAGGGCTGTGGTGCTGGGTGCTCAGTGCTCAGTGCTCAGGGTGCTGGGTGCTCAGTGCTCAGTGCTCATGGTGCTGGGTGCTCAGTGCTCAGTGCTCAGGGTACTGGTTGCTCAGTACTCAGGGTGCTCTGTGCTCAGTACTCAGGGTGCTGGGTGCTCAGTGCTCGGGGTGCTGCGTGCTCAGTGCTCAGGGAGCTGGGTGCTCAGTGCTCAGGGTGCTGGGTGCTCAGTACTCAGGGTGCTGGGTGCTCAGTGCTCGTTGTGCTCGGTGCTCAGTCCTCGGGGTGCTCCGTGCTCAGTGATCAGGGTGCTGGGTGCTCAGTACTCAGGGTGCTCGGTGCTCAGTACTCAGGGTTCTCAGTGCTCAGTACTCAGGGTGCTGGGTGCTCAGTGCTCAGGGTGCTGGGTGCTCAGTATTCAGGGTGCTCAGTGCTCAGTTCTCGGGGTGCTTGGTGCTCAGTACTCAGGGTGCTCAGTGCTCAGTACTCGGGGTGCTGGGTGCTCAGTGCTCAGGGTGCTCACTGCTCAGTGCTCGGGGTGCTGGGTGCTCAGTGCTCGGGGCGCTGGGTGCTCAGTGCTCGGGGTGCTGGGTGCTCAGTACTCGGGGTGCTGGGTGCTCAGTGCTCAGAGTGCTCAGTGCTCAGTACTCAGTGCTCAGGGTGCTCAGTGCTCAGTGCTCAGGGTGCTGGGTGTTCAGTACTCAGGGTGCTGGGTGCTCAGTACTCAGTGTGCTGGGTGCTCCGTGCTCAGGGTGCTGGGTGCTCAGTGCTCAGGGTTCTGGGTGCTCAGTGCTCAGGGTGCTGGGTGCTCAGTATTCAGGGTGCTGGGTGCTTAGTGCTCGAGGTGCTCGGTGCTCAGTACTCAAGGTGCTGGGTGCTCAGTGCTCAGGGTGCTGGGTGCTCAGTGCTCGGGGTGCTGGGTGCTCAGTACTCAGTGTGCTCAGTGCTCGGGGAGCTCGGTGCTCAGTACTCAGGGTGCTGGGTGCTCAGTTCTCAGTGCTCGGGGTCCTGGGTGCTCCGTGCTCGGGGTGCTGGGTGCTCAGTGCTCTGGGTGCTTAGTGCTCAGTACTCAGGGTGCTGGGTGCTCAGTACTCATGGTGCTGGGTGCTCATTCTCAGGGTGCTGGGTGCTCAGTGCTCGGGTTGCTGGGTGCTTAGTACTCAGGGTGC
>NW_024544701.1:0-27345 GCF_018167655.1 Microtus oregoni
CTCAGGGTGCTCAGTACTCAGGGTGCTGGGTGCTCAGTGCTCGGGGTGCTGGGTGCTCAGTGCTCAGGGTGATCGGTGCTCAGTACTCAGGATGCTGGGTGCTCAGTACTCAGGGTGCTGGATGCTCAGTACTCAGGGTGCTGGTTTGCTCAGTCCTCAGCGTGCTCAGTGCTCAGGGTGCTGGGTGCTCAGTGCTCGGGGTGCTGGGTGCTCAGTGCTCAGGGTGCTGGGTGCTCAGTGCTCAGGGTGCTCAGTGCTCAGTACTCAGGGTGCTGGGTGCTCATTACTCAGGGTGCTTGGTGCTCAGTGCTCGGGGTGCTGGGTGCTCAGTACTCAGGGTACTGGGTGCTCAGTGCTCAGGGTGCTGGGTGCTCAGTGCTCGGGGTGCTGGGTGCTCAGTATTCAGGGTGCTGGGTGCTCAGTACTCAGGGTTCTGGGTGCTCAGTGCTCGGGGGGCTGGGTGCTCAGTGCTCAGGGTGCTGGGTGCTCATTACTTAGGGTGCTGGGTGCTCAGTGCTCGGGGTGCTCGGTGCTCAGTACTCAAGGTGCTGGGTGCTCAGTGCTCACGGTGCTGGGTGCTCAGTCCTCGGGGTGCTCCGTGCTCAGTGCTCAGGGTGCTGGGTGCTCAGTGATCAGGGTGCTCGGTGCTCAGTACTCATGGTGCTGGGTGCTCATTCTCGGGGTGCTGGGTGCTCAGTACTCAGGTTGCTCAGTACTCTGGGTGCTCGGTGCTCAGTACTCATGGTGCTGGGTGCTCAGTACTCAGGGTGCTCGGTGCTCAGTTCTCAGGGTGCTCGCTGCTCAGTGTTTGGGGTGCTGGGTGCTCAGTGCTCAGGGTGCTGGGTGCTTAGTGCTCGGGGTGCTGGGTGCTCCAGTACTCAGCGTGCTGGGTGCTCAGTACTCAGGGTGCTCAGTGCTCGGGGAGCTCGGTGCTCAGTACTCAGGGTGCTGGGTGCTCAGTACTCAGTGATCGGGGTCCTGGGTGCTCCGTGCTCGGGGTGCTGGGTGCTCAGTGCTCTGGGTGCTTAGTGCTCAGTACTCAGGGTACTGGGTGCTCAGTACTCAGGGTGCTCAGTGCTCGGGGTGCTGGGTGCTCAGTACTCAGGGTGCTGGGTGCTCAGTACTCAGGGTGCTCTGTGCTCAGGGTGCTGGGTGATCACTGCTCGGGGTGCTCGGTGCTCAGTACTCAGGGTGCTGAGTGCTCAGTACTCAGGGTGCTGGGTGCTCAGTACTCAGGGTGCTGGGTGATCAGTGCTCGGGGTGCTGGGTGCTCAGTGCTCAGGGTGCTCAGTGCTCAGTACTCAGGGTGCTCAGTGCTCAGTACTCAGGGTGCTGGGTGCTCAGTGCTCAGGGTGCTGGGTGCTCAGTACTCAGGGTGCTTTGTGCTCGGTGCTCAGTACGCTGGGTGCTCAGTACTCAGGGTGCTGGGTGCTCAGTACTCACGGTGCTGTGTGCTCAGTGCTCGGGGTGCTGGGTGCTCAGTACTCAAGGTGCTGGGTGCTCAGTGCTCGGGGTGCTCGGTGCTCAGTACGCTGGGTGCTCAGTACTCAGGGTGCTGGGTGCTCAGTACTCAGGGTGCTGGGTGCTTAGTACTCAGGCTGCTGGGTGCTCAGTGCTCAGGGTGCTGGGTGCTCAGTGCTCAGTACTCAGGGTGCTGGGTGCTCAGTGCTCAGGGTGCTGGGTGCTTGGTGCTCGGGGTGCTGGGTGCTTAGTGCTCGGGGTGCTGGGTGCTCAGTACTCAGGGTGCTGGGTGGTCAGTACTCACGATGCTGGGTGCTCAGTACTCGGGGTGCTGGGTGCTCACTACTCAGTGTGCTGGGTGCTCAGTACTCCGGGTGCTAGGTGCTCAGTGCTCAGGGTGCTGCGTTCTCAGTGCTCAGGGTGCTGGGTGATCAGTACTCAGTGCTCAGGATGCTGGGTGCTCAGTGCTCGGGCTGCTGGGTTCTCAGTGCTCAGGGTGCTGGGTGCTCAGTACTCAGGGTGCTGGGTTCTCCGTACTCAGGGTGCTGGGTGCACAGTGCTAGGGGTGCTGGGTGCTCAGTGCTCGGGGTCTGGGTGCTCAGTACTCAGGGTGCTGGGTGCTCAGTGCTCGGGGTGCTGGGTGCTCAGTGCTCGGGGTGCTGGGTGCTCAGTGCTCAGTACTCAGGGTGCTGGGTGCTCAGTGCTCGGGGTGCTGGGTGCTCAGTACTCAGTACTCAGGGTGCTGGGTGCTCAGTGCTCGGGGTGCTGGGTGCTCAGTACTCAGCGTGCTAGGTGCTCAGGACTCAGGGTGCTGGGTGCTCAGTGCTCAGGGTGCTGGGTGCTCAGTGCTCAGGGTGCTGGGTGCTCAGTGATCGGGGTGCTGGGTGCTCAGTACTCAGGGTGCTCAGTGCTCGGGGAGCTCGGTGCTCAGTACTCAGGGTGCTGGGTGCTCAGTACTCAGTGCTCGGGGTCCTGGGTGCTCCGTGCTCGGGGTGCTGGGTGCTCAGTGCTCAGGGTGCTCAGTGCTCAGTACTCAGGGTGCTCGGTGCTCAGTACTCAGGGTGCTGGGTGCTTAGTGCTCGGGGTGCTGGGTGCTCAGTACTCAGGGTGCTGGGGGGTCAGTACTCACGGTGCTGGGTGCTCAGTGCTCGGGGTGCTGGGTGCTCAGTACTCAGGGTGCTCAGTACTCAGGGTGCTGGGTGCTCAGTGCTCGGGGTGCTGGGTGCTCAGTGCTCAGGGTGATCGGTGCTCAGTACTCAGGATGCTGGGTGCTCAGTACTCAGGGTGCTGGATGCTCAGTACTCAGGGTGCTGGTTGCTCAGTCCTCAGCGTGCTCAGTGCTCAGGGTGCTGGGTGCTCAGTGCTCGGGGTGCTGGGTGCTCAGTGCTCAGGGTGCTGGGTGCTCAGTGCTCAGGGTGCTCAGTGCTCAGTACTCAGGGTGCTGGGTGCTCATTACTCAGGGTGCTTGGTGCTCAGTGCTCGGGGTGCTGGGTGCTCAGTACTCAGGGTACTGGGTGCTCAGTGCTCAGGGTGCTGGGTGCTCAGTGCTCGGGGTGCTGGGTGCTCAGTATTCAGGGTGCTGGGTGCTCAGTACTCAGGGTGCTGGGTGCTCAGTGCTCGGGGGGCTGGGTGCTCAGTGCTCAGTGTGCTGGGTGCTCATTACTTAGGGTGCTGGGTGCTCAGTGCTCGGGGTGCTCGGTGCTCAGTACTCAAGGTGCTGGGTGCTCAGTGCTCACGGTGCTGGGTGCTCAGTCCTCGGGGAGCTCGCTGCTCAGTGTTTGGGGTGCTGGGTGCTCAGTACTCAGGGTGCTGGGTGCTCAGTGTTCAGGGTGCTGGGTGCTCAGTGCTCAGCGTGCTGGGTGCTCAGTACTCAGTGCTCAGGATGCTGGGTGCTCAGTGCTCAGGGTGCTCAGTGCTCGGGGTGCAGGGTGCTCAGTACTCAGGGTGCTGGGTGCTCAGTACTCAGGGTGCTCAGTACTCAGGGTGCTGGGTGCTCAGTGCTCAGGGTGCTGGGTGCTCAGTACTCAGGGTGCTGGGTGCTCAGTGCTCAGGGTGCTTGGTGCTTAGTTCTCGGGGTGGTGGGTGCTCAGTGCTCAGGGTGCTGGGTGCTCAGTACTCAGGGTGCTGGGTGCTCGGTTCTCAGTACGCTGGGTTCTCAGTACTCAGGGTGCTGGGTGCTCAGTACTCAGGGTGCTCGGTGCTCAGTACTCAGGGTGCTGGGTGCTCAGTGCTCGGGGTGCTGGGTGCTCAGTACTCAGGGTGCTGGGTGCTCAGTGCTCGGGGTGCTCGGTGCTCAGTACGCTGGGTGCTCAGTACTCAGGGTGCTGGGTGCTCAGTACTCAGGGTGCTGGGTGCTTAGTACTCAGGGTGCTGGGTGCTCAGTGCTCCGGGTGCTGGGTGCTCAGTGCTCAGTACTCAGGGTGCTGGGTGCTCAGTGCTCAGATTGCTGGGTGCTCAGTGCTCAGGGTGCTTCGTGCTCGGTGCTCGGTGCTCGGGGTGCTGGGTGCTTAGTGCTCGGGGTGCTGGGTGCTCAGTACTCAGGGTGCTGGGTGGTCAGTACTCACGGTGCTGGGTGCTCAGTACTCGGGGTGCTGGGTGCTCACTACTCAGGGTGCTGGGTGCTCAGTACTCAGGGTGCTGGGTGCTCAGTGCTCGGGGTGCTCGGTGCTCAGTACTCAGGGTGCTCATTACTCAGGGTGCTCAGTGCTCGGGGTGCTGGGTGCTCAGTACCCAGGGTGCTCAGTACTCAGGGTGCTGGGTGCTCAGTGCTCGGGGTGCTGGGTGCTCCGTGCTCAGGGTGATCGGTGCTCAGTACTCAGGATGCTGGGTGCTCAGTACTCAGGGTGCTGGGTGCTCAGTACACAGGGTGCTGGTTGCTCAGTCCTCAGGGTGCTCAGTGCTCAGGGTGCTGGGTGCTCAGTGCTCGGGGTGCTCGGTGCTCAGTACTCAGCGTGCTGGGTGCTCAGTACTCAGGGTGCTGGGTGCTCAGTACTCAGGGTGCTCAGTGCTCAGTACTCAGGGTGCTGGGTGCTCATTACTCAGGGTACTGGGTGCTCAGTGCTCGGGGTGCTGGGTGCTCAGTACTCAGGGTGCTGTGTGCTCAGTGCTCAGGGTGCTCGGTGCTCAGTACTCATGGTGCTGGGTGCTCATTCTCAGGGTGCTGGGTGCTCAGTACTCAGGTTGCTCAGTACACTGGGTGCTCGGTGCTCAGTACTCATGGTGCTGGCTGCTCAGTACTAAGGGTGCTCGGTGCTCAGTTCTCAGGGTGCTCGGTGCTCAGTGTTTGGGGTGCTGGGTGCTCAGTACTCAGGGTGCTGAGTGCTCAGTGCTCAGGGTGCTCGGTGCTCAGTGCTCTGGGTGCTTGGTGCTCAGTACTCAGTGCTCAGGATGCTGGGTGCTCAGTGCTCAGGGTGCTGGGTGCTCAGTGCTCAGGGAGCTCAGTGCTCAGTACTTAGGGTGCTGGGTGCTCAGTACTCAGGGTGCTGGGTGCTCAGTGCTCGGGGTGCCCGGTGCTCAGTGCTCGAGGTGCTGGGTGCTCAGTGCTCGGGGTGCTGGGTGCTCAGTGCTCAGGGTGCTGGGTACTCAGTATTCAGGGTGCTGGGTGCTCAGTGCTTGGGGTGCTGGGTGCTCAGTACTCAGGGTGCTGGGTGCTCAGTACTCAGGGTGCTCGGTGCTCAGTGCTTGGGGTGCTGGGTGCTCAGTACTCAGGGTGCTGGGTGCTCAGTGCTCAGGGTGCTGCGTGCTCAGTGCTCAGGGTGCTGGGTGCTCAGTACTCAGTGCTCAGGATGCTGGGTGCTCAGTGCTCGGGCTGCTGGGTGCTCAGTGCTCAGGGTGCTGGGTGCTCAGTACTCAGGGTGCTGGGTGCTCAGTTCTCAGGGTGCTGGGTGCTCAGTGCTCTGGGTGCTGGGTGCTCAGTGCTCGGGGTTCTCGGTGCTCAGTGCTCAAGGTGCTGGGTGCTCAGTACTCAGGGTGCTCATTGCTCAGGGTGCTGGGTGCTCAGTACTCAGGGTGCTGGGTGCTCAGTGCTCAGGGTGATGGGTGCTCAGTACTCAGGGTGCTCAGTGCTTGGGGTGCAGGGTGCTCAGTACTCATGGTGCTCTGTGCTTGCTGTGCTGAATGCTCAGTACTCAGGGTGCTGGGTGCTCAGTACTCAGGGTGCTGGGTGCTCAGTGCTCGGGGTGCTGGGTGCTCAGTGCTCGGGGTGCTGGGTGCTCAGTGCTCGGGGTGCTGGGTGCTCAGTGCTCGGGGTTCTGGGTGCTCAGTGCCCGGGGTGCTGGGTGCTCAGTGCTCGGGGTGCTGGGTGCTCAGTGCAAGGGGTGCTTGGTGCTCAGTGCTCGGGGTGCTGGGTGCTCAGTGCTCAGGGTGCTGGGTGCTCGGTGCTCGGGGTGCTGGGTGCTTAGTGCTCGGGGTGCCCGGTGCTCAGTACTCCGGGTTCTGGGTGCTCAGTGCTCAGGGTACTCGGTGCTCAGTACGTTGGGTGCTCAGTACTCAGGGTGCTGGGTGCTCAGTGCTCAGGGTGCTGGGTGCTCAGTGCTCAGGGTGCTGGGTGCTCAGTGCTCAGGGTGCTGGGTGCTCAGTGCTCAGGGTGCTGGGTGCTCAGTGCTCAGGGTGCTGGGTGCTCGGTGCTCTGGGTGCTGGGTGCTTAGTGCTCGGGGTGCCCGGTGCTCAGTACTCGGGGTGCTCAGTGCTCAGTACTCAGGGTGGTGGGTGCTCAGTGCTCAGGGTGCTGGGTGCTCAGTACTCAGGGTGCTGGGTGCTCGGTTCTCAGTACGCTGGGTGCTCAGTACTCAGGGTGCTGGGTGCTCAGTACTCAGGGTGCTCGGTGCTCAGTACTCAGGGTGCTGGGTGCTCAGTGCTCGGGGTGCTGGGTGCTCAGTACTCAGGGTGCTGGGTGCTCAGTGCTCGGGGTGCTCGGTGCTCAGTACGCTCTGTGCTCAGTACTCAGGGTGCTGGGTGCTCAGTACTCAGGGTGCTGGGTGCTTAGTACTCAGGGTGCTGGGTGCTCAGTGCTCGGGGTGCTGGGTGCTCAGTGCTCACTACTCAGGGTGCTGGGTGCTCAGTGCTCAGGTTGCTGGGTGCTCAGTGCTCAGGGTGCTTCGTGCTCGGTGCTCGGTGCTCGGGGTGCTGGGTGCTTAGTGCTCGGGGTGCTGGGTGCTCAGTACTCAGGGTGCTGGGTGGTCAGTACTCACGGTGCTGGGTGCTCAGTACTCGGGGTGCTGGGTGCTCACTACTCAGGGTGCTGGGTGCTCAGTACTCAGGGTGCTGGGTGCTCAGTGCTCGGGGTGCTCGGTGCTCAGTACTCAGGGTGCTCATTACTCAGGGTGCTCAGTACTCAGGGTGCTGGGTGCTCAGTACTCAGGGTGCTCAGTACTCAGGGTGCTGGGTGCTCAGTGCTCGGGGTGCTGGGTGCTCAGTACTCAGGGTGCTCAGTACTCTGGGTGCTGGGTGCTCAGTGCTCGGGGTGCTGGGTGCTCAGTGCTCAGGGTGATCGGTGCTCAGTACTCAGGATGCTGGGTGCTCAGTACTCAGGGTGCTGGGTGCTCAGTACTCAGGGTGCTGGTTGCTCAGTCCTCAGGGTGCTCAGTGCTCAGGGTGCTGGGTGCTCAGTGCTCAGGGTGCTCGGTGCTCAGTACTCAGGGTGCTGGGTGCTCAGTACTCAGGGTGCTGGGTGCTCAGTACTCAGGGTGCTGGGTGCTCAGTGCTCGTAGTGCTGGGTGCTCAGTGCTCAGGGTGCTCAGTGCTCAGTACTCAGGGTGCTGGGTGCTCATTACTCAGGGTGCTGGGTGCTCAGTGCTCGGGGTGCTGGGTGCTCAGTACTCAGGGTGCTGGGTGGTCAGTACTCACGGTGCTGGGTGCTCAGTACTCGGGGTGCTGGGTGCTCACTACTCAGGGTGCTGGGTGCTCAGTACTCAGGGTGCTGGGTGCTCAGTGCTCGGGGTGCTCGGTGCTCAGTACTCAGGGTGCTCATTACTCAGGGTGCTCAGTGCTCGGGGTGCTGGGTGCTCAGTACCCAGGGTGCTCAGTACTCAGGGTGCTGGGTGCTCAGTGCTCGGGATGCTGGGTGCTCCGTGCTCAGGGTGATCGGTGCTCAGTACTCAGGATGCTGGGTGCTCAGTACTCAGGGTGCTGGGTGCTCAGTACACAGGGTGCTGGTTGCTCAGTCCTCAGGGTGCTCAGTGCTCAGGGTGCTGGGTGCTCAGTGCTCGGGGTGCTCGGTGCTCAGTACTCAGCGTGCTGGGTGCTCAGTACTCAGGGTGCTGGGTGCTCAGTACTCAGGGTGCTCAGTGCTCAGTACTCAGGGTGCTGGGTGCTCATTACTCAGGGTACTGGGTGCTCAGTGCTCGGGGTGCTGGGTGCTCAGTACTCAGGGTGCTGTGTGCTCAGTGCTCAGGGTGCTCGGTGCTCAGTACTCATGGTGCTGGGTGCTCATTCTCAGGGTGCTGGGTGCTCAGTACTCAGGTTGCTCAGTACACTGGGTGCTCGGTGCTCAGTACTCATGGTGCTGGCTGCTCAGTACTAAGGGTGCTCGGTGCTCAGTTCTCAGGGTGCTCGGTGCTCAGTGTTTGGGGTGCTGGGTGCTCAGTACTCAGGGTGCTGAGTGCTCAGTGCTCAGGGTGCTCGGTGCTCAGTGCTCTGGGTGCTTGGTGCTCAGTACTCAGTGCTCAGGATGCTGGGTGCTCAGTGCTCAGGGTGCTGGGTGCTCAGTGCTCAGGGAGCTCAGTGCTCAGTACTTAGGGTGCTGGGTGCTCAGTACTCAGGGTGCTGGGTGCTCAGTGCTCGGGGTGCCCGGTGCTCAGTGCTCGAGGTGCTGGGTGCTCAGTGCTCGGGGTGCTGGGTGCTCAGTGCTCAGGGTGCTGGGTGCTCAGTATTCAGGGTGCTGGGTGCTCAGTGCTTGGGGTGCTGGGTGCTCAGTACTCAGGGTGCTGGGTGCTCAGTACTCAGGGTGCTCGGTGCTCAGTGCTTGGGGTGCTGGGTGCTCAGTACTCAGGGTGCTGGGTGCTCAGTGCTCAGGGTGCTGCGTGCTCAGTGCTCAGGGTGCTGGGTGCTCAGTACTCAGTGCTCAGGATGCTGGGTGCTCAGTGCTCGGGCTGCTGGGTGCTCAGTGCTCAGGGTGCTGGGTGCTCAGTACTCAGGGTGCTGGGTGCTCAGTTCTCAGGGTGCTGGGTGCTCAGTGCTCTGGGTGCTGGGTGCTCAGTGCTCGGGGTTCTCGGTGCTCAGTGCTCAAGGTGCTGGGTGCTCAGTACTCAGGGTGCTCATTGCTCAGGGTGCTGGGTGCTCAGTACTCAGGGTGCTGGGTGCTCAGTGCTCAGGGTGATGGGTGCTCAGTACTCAGGGTGCTCAGTGCTTGGGGTGCAGGGTGCTCAGTACTCATGGTGCTCTGTGCTTGCTGTGCTGAATGCTCAGTACTCAGGGTGCTGGGTGCTCAGTACTCAGGGTGCTGGGTGCTCAGTGCTCGGGGTGCTGGGTGCTCAGTGCTCGGGGTGCTGGGTGCTCAGTGCTCGGGGTGCTGGGTGCTCAGTGCTCGGGGTTCTGGGTGCTCAGTGCCCGGGGTGCTGGGTGCTCAGTGCTCGGGGTGCTGGGTGCTCAGTGCAAGGGGTGCTTGGTGCTCAGTGCTCGGGGTGCTGGGTGCTCAGTGCTCAGGGTGCTGGGTGCTCGGTGCTCGGGGTGCTGGGTGCTTAGTGCTCGGGGTGCCCGGTGCTCAGTACTCCGGGTTCTGGGTGCTCAGTGCTCAGGGTACTCGGTGCTCAGTACGTTGGGTGCTCAGTACTCAGGGTGCTGGGTGCTCAGTGCTCAGGGTGCTGGGTGCTCAGTGCTCAGGGTGCTGGGTGCTCAGTGCTCAGGGTGCTGGGTGCTCAGTGCTCAGGGTGCTGGGTGCTCAGTGCTCAGGGTGCTGGGTGCTCGGTGCTCTGGGTGCTGGGTGCTTAGTGCTCGGGGTGCCCGGTGCTCAGTACTCGGGGTGCTCAGTGCTCAGTACTCAGGGTGGTGGGTGCTCAGTGCTCAGGGTGCTGGGTGCTCAGTACTCAGGGTGCTGGGTGCTCGGTTCTCAGTACGCTGGGTGCTCAGTACTCAGGGTGCTCGGTGCTCAGTACTCAGGGTGCTCGGTGCTCAGTACTCAGGGTGCTGGGTGCTCAGTGCTCGGGGTGCTGGGTGCTCAGTACTCAGGGTGCTGGGTGCTCAGTGCTCGGGGTGCTCGGTGCTCAGTACGCTCTGTGCTCAGTACTCAGGGTGCTGGGTGCTCAGTACTCAGGGTGCTGGGTGCTTAGTACTCAGGGTGCTGGGTGCTCAGTGCTCGGGGTGCTGGGTGCTCAGTGCTCACTACTCAGGGTGCTGGGTGCTCAGTGCTCAGGTTGCTGGGTGCTCAGTGCTCAGGGTGCTTCGTGCTCGGTGCTCGGTGCTCGGGGTGCTGGGTGCTTAGTGCTCGGGGTGCTGGGTGCTCAGTACTCAGGGTGCTGGGTGGTCAGTACTCACGGTGCTGGGTGCTCAGTACTCGGGGTGCTGGGTGCTCACTACTCAGGGTGCTGGGTGCTCAGTACTCAGGGTGCTGGGTGCTCAGTGCTCGGGGTGCTCGGTGCTCAGTACTCAGGGTGCTCATTACTCAGGGTGCTCAGTACTCAGGGTGCTGGGTGCTCAGTACTCAGGGTGCTCAGTACTCAGGGTGCTACGTGCTCAGTGCTCGGGGTGCTGGGTGCTCAGTACTCAGGGTGCTCAGTACTCTGGGTGCTGGGTGCTCAGTGCTAGGGGTGCTGGGTGCTCAGTGCTCAGGGTGATCGGTGCTCAGTACTCAGGATGCTGGGTGCTCAGTACTCAGGGTGCTGGGTGCTCAGTACTCAGGGTGCTGGTTGCTCAGTCCTCAGGGTGCTCAGTGCTCAGGGTGCTGGGTGCTCAGTGCTCAGGGTGCTCGGTGCTCAGTACTCAGGGTGCTGGGTGCTCAGTACTCAGGGTGCTGGGTGCTCAGTACTCAGGGTGCTGGGTGCTCAGTGCTCGTAGTGCTGGGTGCTCAGTGCTCAGGGTGCTCAGTGCTCAGTACTCAGGGTGCTGGGTGCTCATTACTCAGGGTGCTGGGTGCTCAGTGCTCGGGGTGCTGGGTGCTCAGTACTCAGGGTGCTGGGTGCTCAGTGCTCAGGGTGCTCGGTGCTCAGTACTCATGGTGCTGGGTGCTCATTCTCAGGGTGCTGGGTGCTCAGTACTCAGGTTGCTCAGTACTCTGGGTGCTCGGTGCTCAGTACTCATGGTGCTGGCTGCTCAGTGCTAAGGGTGCTCGGTGCTCAGTTCTCAGGGTGCTCGGTGCTCAGTGTTTGGGGTGCTGGGTGCTCAGTACTCAGGGTGCTGAGTGCTCAGTGCTCAGGGTGCTCGGTGCTCAGTGCTCTGGGTGCTGGGTGCTCAGTACTCAGTGCTCAGGATGCTGGGTGCTCAGTGCTCAGGGTGCTTGGTGCTCAGTGCTCAGGGAGCTCAGTGCTCAGTACTTAGGGTGCTGGGTGCTCAGTACTCAGGGTGCTGGGTGCTCAGTGCTCGGGGTGCCCTGTGCTCAGTGCTCGGTGTGCTCGGTGCTCAGTACTCAGGGTGCTGGGTGCTCAGTACTCACGGTGCTGGGTGCTCAGTGCTCGGGGTGCTGGGTGCTCAGTGCTCGGGGTGCTGGGTGCTCAGTACTCAGGGTGCTGGGTGCTCAGTGCTCAGGGTGCTGGGTGCTCAGTACTCAGGGTGCTGGGTGCTCAGTGCTCGGGGTGCCCTGTGCTCAGTGCTTGGTGTGCTCGGTGCTCAGTACTCAGGGTGCTCAGCGCTCAGTACTCAGGGTGCTGGGTGATCAGTGCTCGGGGTGCTCGTTGCTCAGTACGTTGGGTGCTCAGTGCTCAGGGTGCTGGCTGCTGAGTGCTCAGGGTGCTGGGTGCTCAGTGCTCAGGGTGCTTGATGCTCAGTACTCAGGGTGCTGGGTGCTCAGTGCTCAGGGTGCTGGGTGGTCAGTGCTCGGGGTGCTTGGTGCTCAGTGCTCAGCGTGCTGGGTGCTCAGTACTCAGGGTGCTGGGTGCTCAGTACTCGCGGTGCTGGGTGCTCAGTGCTCAGCGTGCTGGGTGCTCAGTACTCAGGGTGCTCGGTGCTCAGTGCTTGGGGTGCCGGGTGCTCAGTACTCAGGGTGCTGGGTGCTCAGTGCTCAGGGTGCTGCGTGCTCAGTGCTCAGGGTGCTGGGTGCTCAGTACTCAGTGCTCAGGATGCTGGGTGCACAGTGCTCGGGCTGCTGGGTGCTCAGTGCTCAGGGTGCTGGGTGCTCAGTACTCAGGGTGCTGGGTGCTCAGTGCTCAGGGTGCTGGGTGCTCAGTGCTCTGGGTGCTGGGTGCTCAGTGCTCAGGGTGCTGGGTGCTCAGTGCTCAGTGTGCTGGGTGCTCAGTGCTCGGGGTGCTGGGTGCTGAGTGCTCAGGGTGCTGGGTGCTCAGTGCTCGGGGTGCTCGGTGCTCAGTACACAGGGTGCTGGGTGCTCAGTGCTCGGGGTGCTGGGTGCTCAGTGCTCAGTACTCAGGGTGCTGGGTGCTCAGTGCTCGGGGTGCTGGGTGCTCAGTACTCAGCGTGCTGGGTGCTCAGTACTCAGGGTGCTCAGTGCTCGGGGAGCTCGGTGCTCAGTACTCAGGGTGCTGGGTGCTCAGTACTCAGTGATCAGGGTCCTGGGTGCTCCGTGCTCGGGGTGCTGGGTGCTCAGTGCTCTGGGTGCTTAGTGCTCAGTACTCAGGGTACTGGGTGCTCAGTACTCAGGGTGCTCAGTGCTCGGGGTGCTGGGTGCTCAGTACTCAGGGTGCTGGGTGCTCAGTACTCAGGGTGCTCAGTGCTCAGGGTGCTGGGTGATCACTGCTCGGGGTGCTCGGTGCTCAGTACTCAGGGTGCTGAGTGCTCAGTACTCAGGGTGCTGGGTGATCAGTACTCAGGGTGCTGGGTGATCAGTGCTCGGGGTGCTGGGTGCTCAGTGCTCAGGGTGCTCAGTGCTCAGTACTCAGGGTGCTCAGTGCTCAGTACTCAGGGTGCTGGGTGCTCAGTGCTCAGGGTGCTGGGTGCTCAGTACTCAGGGTGCTGGGTGCTCGGTGCTCAGTACGCTGGGTGCTCAGTACTCAGGGTGCTGGGTGCTCAGTACTCACGGTGCTGTGTGCTCAGTGCTCGGGGTGCTGGGTGCTCAGTACTCAGGGTGCTGGGTGCTCAGTGCTCGGGGTGCTCGGTGCTCAGTACGCTGGGTGCTCAGTACTCAGGGTGCTGGGTGCTCAGTACTCAGGGTGCTGGGTGCTTAGTACTCAGGCTGCTGGGTGCTCAGTGCTCAGGGTGCTGGGTGCTCAGTGCTCAGTACTCAGGGTGCTGGGAGCTCAGTGCTCAGGGTGCTGGGTGCTCAGTACTCACGGTGCTGGGTGCTCAGTGCTCGGGGTGCTGGGTGCTCAGTGCTCGGGGTGCTGGGTGCTCAGTACTCAGGGTGCTGGGTGCTCAGTGCTCAGGGTGCTGGGTGCTCAGTACTCAGGGTGCTGGGTGCTCAGTGCTCGGGGTGCCCTGTGCTCAGTGCTCGGTGTGCTCGGTGCTCAGTACTCAGGGTGCTCAGCGCTCAGTACTCAGGGTGCTGGGTGATCAGTGCTCGGGGTGCTCGTTGCTCAGTACGTTGGGTGCTCAGTGCTCAGGGTGCTGGCTGCTCAGTGCTCAGGGTGCTGGGTGCTCAGTGCTCAGGGTGCTTGATGCTCAGTACTCAGGGTGCTGGGTGCTCAGTGCTCAGGGTGCTGGGTGGTCAGTGCTCGGGGTGCTGGGTGCTCAGTGCTCAGGGTGCTGGGTGCTCAGTACTCAGGGTGCTGGGTGCTCAGTACTCGCGGTGCTGGGTGCTCAGTGCTCAGCGTGCTGGGTGCTCAGTACTCAGGGTGCTCGGTGCTCAGTGCTTGGGGTGCCGGGTGCTCAGTACTCAGGGTGCTGGGTGCTCAGTGCTCAGGGTGCTGCGTGCTCAGTGCTCAGGGTGCTGGGTGCTCAGTACTCAGTGCTCAGGATGCTGGGTGCACAGTGCTCGGGCTGCTGGGTGCTCAGTGCTCAGGGTGCTGGGTGCTCAGTACTCAGGGTGCTGGGTGCTCAGTGCTCAGGGTGCTGGGTGCTCAGTGCTCTGGGTGCTGGGTGCTCAGTGCTCAGGGTGCTGGGTGCTCAGTGCTCAGTGTGCTGGGTGCTCAGTGCTCGGGGTGCTGGGTGCTGAGTGCTCAGGGTGCTGGGTGCTCAGTGCTCGGGGTGCTCGGTGCTCAGTACACAGGGTGCTGGGTGCTCAGTGCTCGGGGTGCTGGGTGCTCAGTGCTCAGTACTCAGGGTACTGGGTGCTCAGTGCTCGGGGTGCTGGGTGCTCAGTACTCAGCGTGCTGGGTGCTCAGTACTCAGGGTGCTCAGTGCTCGGGGAGCTCGGTGCTCAGTACTCAGGGTGCTGGGTGCTCAGTACTCAGTGATCGGGGTCCTGGGTGCTCCGTGCTCGGGGTGCTGGGTGCTCAGTGCTCTGGGTGCTTAGTGCTCAGTACTCAGGGTACTGGGTGCTCAGTACTCAGGGTGCTCAGTGCTCGGGGTGCTGGGTGCTCAGTACTCAGGGTGCTGGGTGCTCAGTACTCAGGGTGCTCAGTGCTCAGGGTGCTGGGTGATCACTGCTCGGGGTGCTCGGTGCTCAGTACTCAGGGTGCTGAATGCTCAGTACTCAGGGTGCTGGGTGATCAGTACTCAGGGTGCTGGGTGATCAGTGCTCGGGGTGCTGGGTGCTCAGTGCTCAGGGTGCTCAGTGCTCAGTACTCAGGGTGCTCAGTGCTCAGTACTCAGGGTGCTGGGTGCTCAGTGCTCAGGGTGCTGGGTGCTCAGTACTCAGGGTGCTGGGTGCTCGGTGCTCAGTACGCTGGGTGCTCAGTACTCAGGGTGCTGGGTGCTCAGTACTCACGGTGCTGTGTGCTCAGTGCTCGGGGTGCTGGGTGCTCAGTACTCAGGGTGCTGGGTGCTCAGTGCTCGGGGTTCTCGGTGCTCAGTACGCTGGGTGCTCAGTACTCAGGGTGCTGGGTGCTCAGTACTCAGGGTGCTGGGTGCTTAGTACTCAGGCTGCTGGGTGCTCAGTGCTCAGGGTGCTGGGTGCTCAGTGCTCAGTACTCAGGGTGCTGGGTGCTCAGTGCTCAGGGTGCTGGGTGCTTGGTGCTCGGGGTGCTGGGTGCTTAGTGCTCGGGGTGCTGGGTGCTCAGTACTCAGGGTGCTGGGTGGTCAGTACTCACGATGCTGGGTGCTCAGTACTCGGGGTGCTGGGTGCTCACTACTCAGTGTGCTGGGTGCTCAGTACTCAGGGTGCTCGGTGCTCAGTGCTTGGGGTGCTGGGTGCTCAGTACTCAGGGTGCTGGGTGCTCAGTGCTCAGGGTGCTGCGTTCTCAGTGCTCAGGGTGCTGGGTGATCAGTACTCAGTGCTCAGGATGCTGGGTGCTCAGTGCTCGGGCTGCTGGGTGCTCAGTGCTCAGGGTGCTGGGTGCTCAGTACTCAGGGTGCTGGGTTCTCCGTACTCAGGGTGCTGGGTGCACAGTGCTTTGGGTGCTGGGTGCTCAGTGCTCGGGGTCTGGGTGCTCAGTACTCAGGGTGCTGGGTGCTCAGTGCTCGGGGTGCTGGGTGCTGAGTGCTCAGGGTGCTGGGTGCTCAGTGCTCGGGGTGCTCGGGGTGCTCGGTGCTCAGTACACAGGGTGCTGGGTGCTCAGTGCTCGGGGTGCTGGGTGCTCAGTGCTCAGTACTCAGGGTGCTGGGTGCTCAGTGCTCGGGGTGCTGGGTGCTCAGTACTCGGGGTGCTGGGTGCTCAGTACTCAGGGTGCTGGGTGCTCAGTGCTCAGGGTGCTGGGTGCTCAGTGCTCAGGGTGCTGGGTGCTCAGTGATCGGGGTGCTGGGTGCTCAGTACTCAGGGTGCTCAGTGCTCGGGGAGCTCGGTGCTCAGTACTCAGGGTGCTGGGTGCTCAGTACTCAGTGCTCGGGGTCCTGGGTGCTCCGTGCTCGGGGTGCTGGGTGCTCAGTGCTCTGGGTGCTTAGTGCTCAGTACTCAGGGTGCCTGGTGCTCAGTACTCAGGGTGCTCAGTGCTCGGGGTGCTGGGTGCTCAGTGCTCAGGGTGATAGGTGCTCAGTACTCAGAATGCTGTGTACTCAGTACTCAGGGTGCTGGGTGCTCAGTGCTCGGGGTGCTCGGTGCTCAGTACTCAGGGTGCTGAGTGCTCAGTACTCAGGGTGCTGGGTGCTCAGTACTCAGGGTGCTGGGTGCTCAGTGCTCGGGGTGCTGGGTCCTCAGTGCTCAGGGTGCTCAGTGCTCAGTTCTCAGGGTGCTCAGTGCTCAGTACTCAGGGTGCTGAGTGCTCAGTGCTCAGGGTGCTGGGTGCTCAGTACTCAGGGTGCTGGGTGCTCGGTGCTCAGTACGCTGGGTGCTCAGTACTCAGGGTGCTGGGTGATCAGTACTCAGGGTGCTCGGTGCTCAGTACTCAGCGTGCTGGGTGCTCAGTGCTCGGGGTGCTGGGTGCTCAGTACTCAGGGTGCTGGGTGCTCAGTGCTCGGGGTGCTCGGTGCTCAGTACGCTGGGTGCTCAGTACTCAGGGTGCTGGGTGCTCAGTACTCAGGGTGCTGGGTGCTTAGTACTCAGGGTGCTGGGTGCTTAGTACTCAGGGTGCTGGGTGCTCAGTGCTCAGGGTGCTGGGTGCTCAGTGCTCAGTGCTCAGGGTGCTGGGTGCTCAGTGCTCAGGTTGCTGGGTGCTCGGCGCTCGGGGTGCTGGGTGCTTAGTGCTCGGGGTGCTGGGTGCTCAGTACTCAGGGTGCTGGGTGGTCAGTACTCACGGTGCTGGGTGCTCAGTACTCGGGGTGCTGGGTGCTCACTACTCAGGGTGCTGGGTGCTCAGTACTCAGGGTGCTGGGTGCTCAGTGCTCGGGGTGCTCGGTGCTCAGTACTCAGGGTGCTGGGTGCTCAGTGTTCAGGGTGCTGGGTGCTCAGTACTCAGTGTGCTGGGTGCTCAGTGCTCAGGGTGCTGGGTGCTCAGTACTCAGGGTGCTCAGTACTCAGGGTGCTGGGTGCTCAGTACTCAGGGTGCTCAGGACTCAGGGTGCTGGGTGCTCAGTGCTCGGGGTGCTGGGTGCTCAGTACTCAGGGTGCTCAGTACTCAGGGTGCTGGGTGCTCAGTGCTCGGGGTGCTGGGTGCTCAGTGCTCAGGGTGATCGGTGCTAAGTACTCAGGATGCTGGGTGCTCAGTACTCAGGGTGCTGGATGCTCAGTACTCAGGGTGCTGGTTGCTCAGTCCTCAGCGTGCTCAGTGCTCAGGGTGCTGGGTGCTCAGTGCTCGGGGTGCTGGGTGCTCAGTGCTCAGGGTGCTGGGTGCTCAGTGCTCAGGGTGCTCAGTGCTCAGTACTCAGGGTGCTGGGTGCTCATTACTCAGGGTGCTTATTGCTCAGTGCTCGGGGTGCTGGGTGCTCAGTACTCAGGGTGCTGGGTGCTCGGTGCTCAGTACGCTGGGTGCTCAGTACTCAGGGTGCTGGGTGCTCAGTACTCACGGTGCTGTGTGCTCAGTGCTCGGGGTGCTGGGTGCTCAGTACTCAGGGTGCTGGGTGCTCAGTGCTCGGGGTTCTCGGTGCTCAGTACGCTGGGTGCTCAGTACTCAGGGTGCTGGGTGCTCAGTACTCAGGGTGCTGGGTGCTTAGTACTCAGGCTGCTGGGTGCTCAGTGCTCAGGGTCCTGGGTGCTCAGTGCTCAGTACTCAGGGTGCTGGGTGCTCAGTGCTCAGGGTGCTGGGTGCTTGGTGCTCGGGGTGCTGGGTGCTTAGTGCTCGGGGTGCTGGGTGCTCAGTACTCAGGGTGCTGGGTGGTCAGTACTCACGATGCTGGGTGCTCAGTACTCGGGGTGCTGGGTGCTCACTACTCAGTGTGCTGGGTGCTCAGTACTCAGGGTGCTCGGTGCTCAGTGCTTGGGGTGCTGGGTGCTCAGTACTCAGGGTGCTGGGTGCTCAGTGCTCAGGGTGCTGCGTTCTCAGTGCTCAGGGTGCTGGGTGATCAGTACTCAGTGCTCAGGATGCTGGGTGCTCAGTGCTCGGGCTGCTGGGTGCTCAGTGCTCAGGGTGCTGGGTGCTCAGTACTCAGGGTGCTGGGTTCTCCGTACTCAGGGTGCTGGGTGCACAGTGCTTTGGGTGCTGGGTGCTCAGTGCTCGGGGTCTGGGTGCTCAGTACTCAGGGTGCTGGGTGCTCAGTGCTCGGGGTGCTGGGTGCTGAGTGCTCAGGGTGCTGGGTGCTCAGTGCTCGGGGTGCTCGGGGTGCTCGGTGCTCAGTACACAGGGTGCTGGGTGCTCAGTGCTCGGGGTGCTGGGTGCTCAGTGCTCAGTACTCAGGGTGCTGGGTGCTCAGTGCTCGGGGTGCTGGGTGCTCAGTACTCGGGGTGCTGGGTGCTCAGTACTCAGGGTGCTGGGTGCTCAGTGCTCAGGGTGCTGGGTGCTCAGTGCTCAGGGTGCTGGGTGCTCAGTGATCGGGGTGCTGGGTGCTCAGTACTCAGGGTGCTCAGTGCTCGGGGAGCTCGGTGCTCAGTACTCAGGGTGCTGGGTGCTCAGTACTCAGTGCTCGGGGTCCTGGGTGCTCCGTGCTCGGGGTGCTGGGTGCTCAGTGCTCTGGGTGATAGGTGCTCAGTACTCAGAATGCTGTGTACTCAGTACTCAGGGTGCTGGGTGCTCAGTGCTCGGGGTGCTCGGTGCTCAGTACTCAGGGTGCCTGGTGCTCAGTACTCAGGGTGCTCAGTGCTCGGGGTGCTGGGTGCTCAGTGCTCAGGGTGATAGGTGCTCAGTACTCAGAATGCTGTGTACTCAGTACTCAGGGTGCTGGGTGCTCAGTGCTCGGGGTGCTCGGTGCTCAGTACTCAGGGTGCTGAGTGCTCAGTACTCAGGGTGCTGGGTGCTCAGTACTCAGGGTGCTGGGTGCTCAGTGCTCGGGGTGCTGGGTCCTCAGTGCTCAGGGTGCTCAGTGCTCAGTTCTCAGGGTGCTCAGTGCTCAGTACTCAGGGTGCTGAGTGCTCAGTGCTCAGGGTGCTGGGTGCTCAGTACTCAGGGTGCTGGGTGCTCGGTGCTCAGTACGCTGGGTGCTCAGTACTCAGGGTGCTGGGTGATCAGTACTCAGGGTGCTCGGTGCTCAGTACTCAGCGTGCTGGGTGCTCAGTGCTCGGGGTGCTGGGTGCTCAGTACTCAGGGTGCTGGGTGCTCAGTGCTCGGGGTGCTCGGTGCTCAGTACGCTGGGTGCTCAGTACTCAGGGTGCTGGGTGCTCAGTACTCAGGGTGCTGGGTGCTTAGTACTCAGGGTGCTGGGTGCTTAGTACTCAGGGTGCTGGGTGCTCAGTGCTCAGGGTGCTGGGTGCTCAGTGCTCAGTGCTCAGGGTGCTGGGTGCTCAGTGCTCAGGTTGCTGGGTGCTCGGCGCTCGGGGTGCTGGGTGCTTAGTGCTCGGGGTGCTGGGTGCTCAGTACTCAGGGTGCTGGGTGGTCAGTACTCACGGTGCTGGGTGCTCAGTACTCGGGGTGCTGGGTGCTCACTACTCAGGGTGCTGGGTGCTCAGTACTCAGGGTGCTGGGTGCTCAGTGCTCGGGGTGCTCGGTGCTCAGTACTCAGGGTGCTGGGTGCTCAGTGTTCAGGGTGCTGGGTGCTCAGTACTCAGTGTGCTGGGTGCTCAGTGCTCAGGGTGCTGGGTGCTCAGTACTCAGGGTGCTCAGTACTCAGGGTGCTGGGTGCTCAGTACTCAGGGTGCTCAGGACTCAGGGTGCTGGGTGCTCAGTGCTCGGGGTGCTGGGTGCTCAGTACTCAGGGTGCTCAGTACTCAGGGTGCTGGGTGCTCAGTGCTCGGGGTGCTGGGTGCTCAGTGCTCAGGGTGATCGGTGCTCAGTACTCAGGATGCTGGGTGCTCAGTACTCAGGGTGCTGGATGCTCAGTACTCAGGGTGCTGGTTGCTCAGTCCTCAGCGTGCTCAGTGCTCAGGGTGCTGGGTGCTCAGTGCTCGGGGTGCTGGGTGCTCAGTGCTCAGGGTGCTGGGTGCTCAGTGCTCAGGGTGCTCAGTGCTCAGTACTCAGGGTGCTGGGTGCTCATTACTCAGGGTGCTTATTGCTCAGTGCTCGGGGTGCTGGGTTCTCAGTACTCAGGGTACTGGGTGCTCAGTGCTCAGGGTGCTGGGTGCTCAGTGCTCGGGGTGCTGGGTGCTCAGTATTCAGGGTGCTGGGTGCTCAGTACTCAGGGTGCTGGGTGCTCAGTGCTCGGGGGGCTGGGTGCTCAGTGCTCAGGGTGCTGGGTGCTCATTACTTAGGGTGCTGGGTGCTCAGTGCTCGGGGTTCTCGGTGCTCAGTACTCAAGGTGCTGGGTGCTCAGTGCTCACGGTGCTGGGTGCTCAGTCCTCGGGGTGCTCCGTGCTCAGTGCTCAGGGTGCTGGGTGCTCAGTGATCAGGGTGCTCGGTGCTCAGTACTCATGGTGCTGGGTGCTCATTCTCGGGGTGCTGGGTGCTCAGTACTCAGGTTGCTCAGTACTCTGGGTGCTCGGTGCTCAGTACTCATGGTGCTGGGTGCTCAGTACTCAGGGTGCTCGGTGCTCAGTTCTCAGGGTGCTCGCTGCTCAGTGTTTGGGGTGCTGGGTGCTCAGTACTCAGGGTGCTGGGTGCTCAGTGTTCAGGGTGCTGGGTGCTCAGTGCTCAGCGTGCTGGGTGCTCAGTACTCAGTGCTCAGGATGCTGGGTGCTCAGTGCTCAGGGTGCTCAGTGCTCGGTGTGCAGGGTGCTCAGTACTCAGGGTGCTGGGTGCTCAGTACTCAGGGTGCTCAGTACTCAGGGTGCTGGGTGCTCAGTGCTCAGGGTGCTGGGTGCTCAGTACTCAGGGTGCTGGGTGCTCAGTGCTCAGGGTGCTTGGTGCTTAGTTCTCGGGGTGCTGGGTGCTCATTCTCGGGGTGCTGGGTGCTCAGTACTCAGGGTGCTGGGTGCTCAATGCTCGGGGTGCTCGGTGCTCAGTACACAGGGTGCTGGGTGCTCAGTGCTCGGGGTGCTGGGTGCTCAGTACTCAGGGTGCTGGGTGCTCAGTTCTCAGTACTCAGCGTGCTCTGTGCTCAGTGCTCAGAGTGTTTGATGCTCAGTACTCAGGGTGCTGGGTGCTCAGTGCTCAGTGCTCAGGGTGCTCAGTGCTCAGTGTGCTGGGTGCTCAGGGTGCTGGGTGCTCAGTGCTCGGGGTGCTGGGTGCTCAGTGCTCAGGGTGCTGGGTGCTCAGTGCTCAGTGCTCAGGGTGCTGGGTGCTCAGTGCTCAGTGCTCAGGGTGCTGGGTGTTCAGTACTCAGGGTGCTGGGTGCTCAGTACTCAGGGTGCTGGGTGCTCAGTGCTCAGGGTGCTGGGTGCTCAGTGCTCACGATGCTGGGTGCTCAGTACTCAGGGTGCTGGGTGCTCAGTTCTCAGGGTGCTGGGTGCACAGTGTTCGGGGTGCTCGGTGCTCAGTGCTCGGGGTGCTGGGTGCTCAGTACTCAGGGTGCTGGGTGCTCAGTACTCAGGGTGCTGGTTGCTCAGTCCTCAGCGTGCTCAGTGCTCAGGGTGCTGGGTGCTCAGTGCTCGGGGTGCTCGGTGCTCAGTACTCAGGGTGCTGAGTGCTCAGTACTCAGGGTGCTGGGTGCTCAGTGCTCAGGGTGCTGGGTGCTCAGTGCTCAGGTTGCTCAGTGCTCAGTACTCAGGGTGCTGGGTGCTCATTACTAAGGGTGCTTGGTGCTCAGTGCTCGGGGTGCAGGGTGCTCAGTACTCAGGGTGCTGGGTGCTCAGTGCTCAGGGTGCTGGGTGCTCAGTGCTCGGGGTGCTGGGTGCTCAGTACTCAGGGTGCTGGGTGCTCAGTACTCAGGGTGCTGGGTGCTCAGTGCTCGGGGGGCTGGGTGCTCAGTGCTCAGGGTGCTGGGTGCTCATTACTTAGGTGCTGGGTGCTCAGTGCTCGGGGTGCTCGGTGCTCAGTACTCAAGGTACTGGGTGCTCAGTGCTCACGGTGCTGGGTGCTCAGTCCTCGGGGTGCTCCGTGCTCAGTGCTCAGGGTGCTGGGTGCTCATTGCTCAGGGTGCTCGTTGCTCAGTACTCATGGTGCTGGGTGCTCATTCTCGGGGTGCTGGGTGCTCAGTACTCAGGTTGCTCAGTACTCTGGGTGCTCGGTGCTCAGTACTCATGGTGCTGGGTGCTCAGTACTCAGGGTGCTCGGTGCTCAGTTCTCAGGGTGCTCGGTGCTCAGTGTTTGGGGTGCTGGGTGCTCAGTACTCAGGGTGCTGGGTGCTCAGTGTTCAGGGTGCTTGGTGCTCAGTGCTCAGCGTGCTGGGTGCTCAGTACTCAGTGCTCAGGATGCTGGGTGCTCAGTGCTCAGGGTGCTCAGTGCTCGGGGTGCAGGGTGCTCAGTACTCAGGGTGCTGGGTGCTCAGTACTCAGGGTGCTCAGTACTCAGGGTGCTGGGTGCTCAGTGCTCGGGGTGCTGGGTGCTCAGTACTCAGGGTGCTGGGTGCTCAGTGCTCAGAGTACTGGATGCTCAGTGCTCAGGGTGCTGGGTGCTCATTCTCGGGGTGCTGGGTGCTCAGTACTCAGGGTGGTGGGTGCTCAGTGCTCGGGGTGCTCGGTGCTCAGTACACAGGGTGCTGGGTGCTCAGTGCTCGGGGTGCTGGGTGCTCAGTACTCAGGGTGCTGGGTGCTCAGTGCTCAGTACTCAGCGTGCTCTGTGCTCAGTGCTCAGAGTGTTGGATGCTCAGTACTCAGGGTGCTGGGTGCTCAGTGCTCAGGGTGCTCAGTGCTCAGGGTGCTGGGTGCTCAGGGTGCTGGGTGCTCAATGCTCGGGGTGCTGGGTGCTCAGTGCTCAGGGTGCTGGGTGCTCAGTGCTCAGTGCTCAGGGTGCTGGGTGCTCAGTGCTCAGTGCTCAGGGTGCTGGGTGTTCAGTACTCAGGGTGCTGGGTTCTCAGTACTCAGGGTGCTGGGTGCTCAGTGCTCAGGGTGCTGGGTGCTCAGTGCTCACGATGCTGGGTGCTCAGTACTCAGGGTGCTGGGTGCTCAGTTCTCAGGGTGCTGGGTGCACAGTGTTCGGGGTGCTCGGTGCTCAGTGCTCAGGGTGCTGGGTGCTCAGTACTCAGGGTGCTGGGTGCTAAGTGCTCGGGGTGCTGGGTGCTCAGTGCTCGGGGTGCTGGGTGCTCAGTACTCAGGGTGCTCGGTGCTCAGTGCTCGGGGTGCTGGGTGCTCAGTGCTCGGGGTGCTGGGTGCTCAGTACTCGGGGTGCTGGGTGCTCAGTGCTCAGGGTGCTGGTTCTCAGTGCTCGGGGGTACTGGGTACTCAGTGCTCAGTACACAGGGTGCTGAGTGCTCAGTGCTCGGGGTGCTGGGTGCTCAGTGCTCAGTACTCAGGGTGCTGGGTGCTCAGTGCTCGGGGTGCTGGGTGCTGAGTGCTCAGGGTGCTGGGTGCTCAGTGCTCGGGGTGCTCGGTGCTCAGTACACAGGGTGCTGGGTGCTCAGTGCTCGGGGTGCTGGGTGCTCAGTGCTCAGTACTCAGGGTGCTGGGTGCTCAGTGCTCGGGGTGCTGGGTGCTCAGTACTCAGCGTGCTGGGTGCTCAGTACTCAGGGTGATGGGTGCTCAGTGCTCAGGGTGCTGGGTGCCCAGTGCTCAGGGTGCTGGGTGCTCAGTGATCGGGGTGCTGGGTGCTCAGTACTCAGGGTGCTCAGTGCTCGGGGAGCTCGGTGCTCAGGACTCAGGGTGCTGGGTGCTCAGTACTCAGTGCTCGGGGTCCTGGGTGCTCCGTGCTCGGGGTGCTGGGTGCTCAGTGCTCTGGGTGCTTAGTGCTCAGTACTCAGGGTGCTGGGTGCTCAGTACTCAGGGTGCTCAGTGCTCGGGGTGCTGGGTGCTCAGTGCTCAGGGTGATAGGTGCTCAGTACTCAGGATGCTGTGTACTCAGTACTCAGGGTGCTGGGTGCTCAGTGCTCGGGGTGCTCGGTGCTCAGTACTCAGGGTGCTGAGTGCTCAGTACTCAGGGTGCTGGGTGCTCAGTACTCAGGGTGCTGGGTGCTCAGTGCTCGGGGTGCTGGGTGCTCAGTGCTCAGGGTGCTCAGTGCTCAGTTCTCAGGGTGCTCAGTGCTCAGTACTCAGGGTGCTGAGTGCTCAGTGCTCAGGGTGCTGGGTGCTCAGTACTCAGGGTGCTGGGTGCTCGGTGCTCAGTACGCTGGGTGCTCAGTACTCAGGGTGCTGGGTGCTCAGTACTCAGGGTGCTCGATGCTCAGTACTCAGGGTGCTGGGTGCTCAGTGCTCGGGGTGCTGGGTGCTCAGTACTCAGGGTGCTGGGTGCTCAGTGCTCGGGGTGCTCGGTGCTCAGTACGCTGGGTGCTCAGTACTCAGGGTGCTGGGTGCTCAGTACTCAGGGTGCTGGGTGCTTAGTACTCAGGGTGCTGGGTGCTCAGTGCTCAGGTTGCTGGGTGCTCAGTGCTCAGTGCTCAGGGTGCTGGGTGCTCAGTGCTCAGGGTGCTGGGTGCTCGGTGCTCGGGGTGCTGGGTGCTTAGTGTTCGGGGTGCTGGGTGCTCAGTACTCAGGGTGCTGGGTGGTCAGTACTCACGGTGCTGGGTGCTCAGTACTCGGGGTGCTGGGTGCTCACTACTCAGGGTGCTGGGTGCTCAGTACTCAGGGTGCTGGGTGCTCAGTGCTCGGGGTGCTCGGTGCTCAGTACTCAGGGTGCTTTGTGCTCAGTGCTCAGGGTGCTGGGTGCTCAGTACTCAGTGTGCTGGGTGCTCAGTGCTCAGGGTGCTGGGTGCTCAGTACTCAGGGTGCTCAGTACTCAGGGTGCTGGGTGCTCAGTACTCAGGGTGCTCAGGACTCAGGGTGCTGGGTGCTCAGTGCTCGGGGTGCTGGGTGCTCAGTACTCAGGGTGCTCAGTACTCAGGGTGCTGGGTGCTCAGTGCTCGGGGTGCTGGGTGCTCAGTGCTCAGGGTGATCGGTGCTCAGTACTCAGGATGCTGGGTGCTCAGTACTCAGGGTGCTGGATGCTCAGTACTCATGGTGCTGGTTGCTCAGTCCTCAGCGTGCTCAGTGCTCAGGGTGCTGGGTGCTCAGTGCTCGGGGTGCTGGGTGCTCAGTGCTCAGGGTGCTGGGTGCTCAGTGCTCAGGGTGCTCAGTGCTCAGTACTCAGGGTGCTGGGTGCTCATTACTCAGGGTGCTTGGTGCTCAGTGCTCAGGGTGCTGGGTGCTCAGTGCTCGGGGTGCTGGGTGCTCAGTGCTCAGGGTGCTGGGTGCTCAGTGCTCAGGGTGCTCAGTGCTCAGTACTCAGGGTGCTGGGTGCTCAGTACTCAGGGTACTGGGTGCTCAGTGCTCAGGGTGCTGGGTGCTCAGTGCTCGGGGTGCTGGGTGCTCAGTATTCAGGGTGCTGGGTGCTCAGTACTCAGGGTGCTGGGTGCTCAGTGCTCACGGTACTGGGTGCTCAGTCCTCGGGGTGCTCCGTGCTCAGTGCTCAGGGTGCTGGGTGCTCAGTGATCAGGCTGCTCGGTGCTCAGTACTCATGGTGCTGGGTGCTCATTCTCGGGGTGCTGGGTGCTCAGTACTCAGGTTGCTCAGTACTCTGGGTGCTCGGTGCTCAGTACTCATGGTGCTGGGTGCTCAGTACTTAGGGTGCTCGGTGCTCAGTTCTCAGGGTGCTCGGTGCTCAGTGTTTGGGGTGCTGGGTGCTCAGTACTCAGGGTGCTGGGTGCTCAGTGTTCAGGGTGCTGGGTGCTCAGTGCTCAGCGTGCTGGGTGCTCAGTACTCAGTGCTCAGGATGCTGGGTGCTCAGTGCTCAGGGTGCTCAGTGCTCGGGGTGCAGGGTGCTCAGTACTCAGGGTGTTGGGTGCTCAGTACTCAGGGTGCTCAGTACTCAGGGTGCTGGGTGCTCAGTGCTCAGGGTGCTGGGTGCTCAGTACTCAGGGTGCTGGGTGCTCAGTGCTCAGGGTGCTTGGTGCTCAGTTCTCGGGTGCTGGGTGCTCATTCTCGGGGTGCTGGGTGCTCAGTACTCAGGGTGCTGGGTGCTCAGTGCTCGGGGTGCTCGGTGCTCAGTACACAGGGTGCTGGGTGCTCAGTGCACGGGGTGCTGGGTGCTCCGTACTCAGGGTGCTGGGTGCTCAGTTCTCAGTACTCAGCGTGCTCTGTGCTCAGTGCTCAGAGTGTTTGATGCTCAGTACTCAGGGTGCTGGGTGCTCAGTGCTCAGTGCTCAGTGTGCTCAGTGCTCAGGGTGCTGGGTGCTCAGGGTGCTGGGTGCTCAGTGCTCGGGGTGCTGGGTGCTCAGTGCTCAGGGTGCTGGGTGCTCAGTGCTCAGTGCTCAGGGTGCTGGGTGTTCAGTACTCAGGGTGCTGGGTGCTCAGTACTCAGGGTGCTGGGTGCTCAGTGCTCAGGGTGCTGGGTGCTCAGTGCTCACGATGCTGGGTGCTCAGTACTCAGGGTGCTGGGTGCTCAGTTCTCAGGGTGCTGGGTGCACAGTGTTCGGGGTGCTCGGTGCTCAGTGCTCGGGGTGCTGGGTGCTCAGTACTCAGGGTGCTGGGTGCTCAGTACTCAGGGTCCTGTTGCTCAGTCCTCAGCGTGCTCAGTGCTCAGGGTGCTGGGTGCTCAGTGCTCGGGGTGCTCGGTGCTCAGTACTCAGGGTGCTGAGTGCTCAGTACTCAGGGTGCTGGGTGCTCAGCGCTCAGGGTGCTGGGTGCTCAGTGCTCAGGGTGCTCAGTGCTCAGTACTCAGGGTGCTGGGTGCTCATTACTCAGGGTGCTTGGTGCTCAGTGCTCGGGGTGCAGGGTGCTCAGTACTCAGGGTGCTGGGTGCTCAGTGCTCAGGGTGCTGGGTGCTCAGTGCTCGGGGTGCTGGGTGCTCAGTACTCAGGGTGCTGGGTGCTCAGTACTCAGGGTGCTGGGTGCTCAGTGCTCGGGGGGCTGGGTGCTCAGTGCTCAGGGTGCTGGGTGCTCATTACTTAGGGTGCTGGGTGCTCAGTGCTCGGGGTGCTCGGTGCTCAGTACTCAAGGTGCTGGGTGCTCAGTGCTCACGGTGCTGGGTGCTCAGTCCTCGGGGTGCTCCGTGCTCAGTGCTCAGGGTGCTGGGTGCTCAGTGCTCAGGGTGCTCGGTGCTCAGTACTCATGGTGCTGGGTGCTCATTCTCGGGGTGCTGGGTGCTCAGTACTCAGGTTGCTCAGTACTCTGGGTGCTCGGTGCTCAGTACTCATGGTGCTGGGTGCTCAGTACTCAGGGTGCTCGGTGCTCAGTTCTCAGGGTGCTCGGTGCTCAGTGTTTGGGGTGCTGGGTGCTCAGTACTCAGGGTGCTGGGTGCTCACTGTTCAGGGTGCTTGGTGCTCAGTGCTCAGCGTGCTGGGTGCTCAGTACTCAGTGCTCAGGATGCTGGGTGCTCAGTGCTCAGGGTGCTCAGTGCTCGGGGTGCAGGGTGCTCAGTACTCAGGGTGCTGGGTGCTCAGTACTCAGGGTGCTCAGTACTCAGGGTGCTGGGTGCTCAGTGCTCGTGATGCTGGATGGTCTGTACTCAGGGTGCTGGGTGCTCAGTGATCAGGGTGCTGGGTGCTCAGTGCTCGGGGTGCTGGGTGCTCATTCTCGGGGTGCTGGGTGCTCAGTACTCAGGGTGGTGGGTGCTCAGTGCTCGGGGTGCTCGGTGCTCAGTACACAGGGTGCTGGGTGCTCAGTGCTCGGGGTGCTGGGTGCTCAGTACTCAGGGTGCTGGGTGCTCAGTGCTCAGTACTCAGCGTGCTCTGTGCTCAGTGCTCAGAGTGTTGGATGCTCAGTACTCAGGGTGCTGGGTGCTCAGTGCTCAGGGTGGTCAGTGCTCAGGGTGCTGGGTGCTCAGGGTGCTGGGTGCTCAATGCTCGGGGTGCTGGGTGCTCAGTGCTCAGGGTGCTGGGTGCTCAGTGCTCAGTGCTCAGGGTGCTGGG
>NW_024544702.1:0-27323 GCF_018167655.1 Microtus oregoni
CACCCAGCACCCCGAGCACTGAGCACCCAGCACCCTGAGTACTGAGCACCCAGCACCCTGAGTACTGAGCACCCAGCACCCTGAGTACTGAGCACCGAGCACCCCGAGCACTGGGCCCCCAGCACCCTGAGTACTGAGCACCCTGAGTACTGAGCACCCAGCACCCTGAGTACTGAGCACCCTGAGTACTGAGCACCGAGCACCCCGAGCACTGGGCCCCCAGCACCCTGAGCACTGAGCACCCTGAGGACTGAGCACCCAGCACCCTGAGTACTGAGCACCCTGAGTACTGAGCACCCAGCACCCTGAGCACTGAGCACCCAGCACCCTGAGTACTGAGCACCCAGCACCCTGAGCACTGAGCACCCAGCACCCTGAGTACTGAGCACCCAGCACCCTGAGTACTTAGCACCCAGCACCCTGAGCACTGAGCACCCAGCACCCTGAGTACGGAGCACCGAGCACCCTGAGTACTGAGCACCAGCACCCTGAGTACTGTGCACCCAGCACCCTGAGTACTGAGCACCGAGCACCCCGAGTACTGAGCACCCAGCACCCTGAGCACCCAGCACCCTGAGTACTGAGCAACCCAGCACCCTGAGTACTGAGCACCCAGCACCCTGAGTACTGAGCACCCAGCACTCCGACCACTGAGCACCCAGCACCCTGAGCACTGAGCACCCAGCACCCTGAGTACTGAGCACCCAGCACCCCGAGCACAGAGCACCCAGCACCCTGAATAATGAGCACCCAGCACCCTGAGTACTGAGCACTGAGCACCCTGAGCACTGAGCACCCAGCACCCTGAGCACTGAGCACCCTGAGGACTGAGCACCCAGCACCTGAGTACTGAGCACCCAGCATCCTGAGTACTGAGCACCGATCACCCTGAGCACTGATCACCCAGCAACCCGAGCACTCAGCACCCAGCACCCTGAGTACTGAGCACCCTGAGTACTGAGCACCCAGCACCCCGAGCACTGAGCACCCAGCACCCTGAGTACTGAGCACCCTGAGTACTGAGCACCCAGCACCCTGAGTACTGAGCACCCTGAGTACTGAGCACCCAGCACCCTGAGCACTGAGCACCCAGCACCCTGAGTACTGAGCACCCAGCACCCTGAGCACTGAGCACCCAGCACCCTGAGTACTGAGCACCCAGCACCCCGAGCACTGAGCACCCTGAATACTGAGCACCCAGCACCCTGAGTACTGAGCACCCAGCACCCTGAGTACTTAGCACCGAGCACCCCGAGAACTGAGCACCCCAGCACCCTGAGTACTGAGCACTAAGCACCCAGAGCGCTGAGCACCCAGCACCCCAAGCACGGAGCACCCAGGACCCCAAGCACTGATTACTGAGCACCCAGCACCCTGATTACTGAGCACCGAGCTCCCCAAGCACTGAGCACCCTGAGTACTGAGCACCCAGGACCCTCAGCACTGAGCACCCAGCACCCCGAGCACTGAGCACCCAGCACCCTGAGTACTGAGCACCCTGAGGACTGAGCACCGATCACCCTGAGCACTGAGCACACAGCACCCTGAGTACTGAGCACCCAGCACCCTGAGCACTGAGCACCGAGCAACCCAAGCACTGAGCACCCAGCACCCTGAGCACTGAGCACCCAGCACCCTGAGTACTGAGCACCCATCACCCTGAGTACTGAGCACCCAGCACCCTGAGCACTGAGCACCCAGCACCCTGAGTACAGAGCACCCAGCACCCTGAGTACTGAGCACCCAGCACCCTGAGTACTGAGCACCCAGCACCCCGAGCACTGAGCACCCTGAATACTGAGCACCCAGCACCCTGAGTACTGAGCACCAAGGACCCTGAGCACTGAGCACCCAGCACGCTGAGTACTGAGCGCTGAGCACCCTGAGTACTGAGCACCGAGCACCCTGAGTACTGAGCACCCAGCACCCAGAGCACTGAGCAGCCAGCACCCTGAGTACTGAGCACCCAGCACCCCGAGCACTGAGCACCCAGCACGTTGAGTACTGAGCACCCAGCACCCTGAGTACTGAGCACCCAGCACCCTGAGTACTGAGCACCGAGCACCCCGAGCATTGAACACCGGACACCCCGAGCACTGAGCACCCAGCACCCTGAGTACTGAGCATCCAGCACGCTGAGTACTGAGCACTGAGCACTGAGCACCCTGAGCACTGAGCACCCAGCATCCTGAGCACTGAGTACTGAGCACCCAGCACCCTGAGTACTGAGCACCCAGCACCCTGAGCACTGAGCACCCAGCACCCTGAGTACTGAGCACCCAGCACCCTGAGTACTTAGCACCCAGCACCCTGAGCACTGAGCACCCAGCACCCTGAGTACTGAGCACCCAGCACCCTGAGTACTGAGCACCGAGCACCCCGAGTACTGAGCACCCAGCACCCTGAGTACTGAGCACTAAGCACCCAGAGCGCTGAGCACCCAGCACCCCAAGCACGGAGCACCCAGGACCCCGAGCACTGAGTACTGAGCACCCAGCACCCTGATACTGAGCACCGAGCTCCCCGAGCACTGAGCACCCTGAGTACTGAGCACCCAGGAGCCCGATCACAGAGCACCCAGCACCCTCAGCACTGAGCACCCAGCAACCCGAGCACTGAGCACCCAGCACCCTGAGTACTGAGCACCCTGAGGACTGAGCACCGATCACCCTGAGCACTGAGCACCCAGCACCCTGAGTACTGAGCACCCAGCACCCTGAGTACTGAGCACCGAGCAACCCGAGCACTGAGCACACAGCACCCTGAGTACTGAGCACCCAGCACCCTGACTACTGAGCACCCAGCACCCTGAGCACTGAGCACCCAGCACCCTGAGTACTGAGCACCCAGCACCCTGAGTACTGAGCACCCAGCACCAAGAGTACTGAGCACCGAGCATCCTGAGCACTGAGCACCGAGCACCCCGAGCACTGAGCACCCAGCACCCTGACTACTGAGCACCCAGCACCAAGAGTACTGAGCACCAAGCACCCCGAGCACTGAGCACCCAGCACCCTGAGAAATGAGCACCCAGCACCCCGAGTACTGAGCAAACAGCACCGTGAGTACTGAGCACCCAGCACCCTGAGTACTGAGCACCCAGCACCCTGAGCACTGAGCAGCCAGCACCCTGAGCACTGAGCACCCAGCACCCCGAGCACTGAGCACCCAGCACCCTGAGTACTGAGCACCCAGCACCCTGAGTACTGAGCACTCAGCACCCTGAGTACTGAGCACCGAGCACCCAGAGCACTGAGCACCCAGTACCCTGAGTACTGAGCACCCTGCACCAAGAGTACTGAGCACCGTGCACCCCGAGCACTGAGCACCCTACACCCTGAGTAATGAGCACCCAGCAGCCCGAGTACTGAGCACCAAGCACAGTGAGTACTGAGCACCCAGCACCCTGAGTACTGAGCACCCAGCACCCTGAGTACTGAGCACCCAGCACCCTGAGTACTTAGCACCGAGCACCCTGAGTACTGAGGCACCCAGCACCCTGAGTACTGAGCACCCAGCACCCTGAGTACTGAGCACCGAGCACCCCGAGTACTGAGCACCCAGCACCCTGAGCACTGAGCACCCAGCACCCTGAGCACTGAGCACCCAGCACCCCAAGCACTGAGCACCCAGCACCCTGAGTACTGAGCACGATCACCCTGAGCACTGATCACCCAGCAACCCGAGCACTGAGCACCCAGCACCCTGAGTACTGAGCACCCTGAGTACTGAGCACCCAGCACCCCGAGCACTTAGCACCCAGCACCCTGAGTACTGAGCACCCTGAGTACTGAGCTCCCAGCACCCTGAGTACTGAGCACCCTGAGTACTGAGCACACAGCACCCTGAGCACTGAGCACCCAGCACCCTGAGCACTGAGCACCCAGCACCCTGAGTACTGAGCACCCAACGTACTGAGCATCGAGCACCCCGAGCACTGAGCACCCAGCACCCTGAGTACTGAGCACCCAGCACCCCGAACACTGAGCACCCAGCACCCTGAGTACTGAGCACCGAGCACCCTGAGTACTGAGCACCCAGCACCCCGAGCACTGAGCACCCAGCACCCCGAGCACTGAGCACCCAGCACTGAGCACCCAGCACCCTGAGTACTGAGCACCCAGCACCCTGAGTACTGAGCACCGAGCACCCCGAGCATTGAACACCGGACACCCCGAGCACTGAGCACCCAGCACCCTGAGTACTGAGCATCCAGCACGCTGAGTACTGAGCACTGAGCACTGAGCAACCTGAGCACTGAGCACCCAGCATCCTGAGCACTGAGTACTGAGCACCCAGCACCCTGAGCACTGAGCACCCAGCACCCTGAGCACTGAGCACCCAGCACCCTGAGTACTGAGCACCCAGCACCCAGAGCACAGAGCACCCAGCACCCCAAGCACTGAGCACTGAGCACCCTGAGTACTGAGCACTGAGCACCCTTAGTACTGAGCACCGAGCACCCTGAGTACTGAGCACCCAGCACCCTGAGCACTGAGCTCCGAGCACCCCGAGGACAGAGCACCCAGCACCGTGAGCACTGAGCACCCAGCACTTTGAGTACTGAGCACCGAGCACCCCGAGCACTGAGCACCCAGCACCCTAAGTACAGAGCACCCAGCACCCTGAGCACTGAGCACCCAGCACCCCGAGCACTGAGCACCCAGCACCCTGAGTACTGAGCACCCAGCACCCTGAGTACTGAGCACCCAGCATTCCGAGCACTGAGCACCCAGCACCCTGAGCACTGAGCACCCAGCACCCTGAGTACTGAGCACCCAGCACCCCGAGCACTGAGCACCCAGCACCCTGAGGAATGAGCACCCAGCACCCTGAGTACTGAGCACTGAGCACCCTGAGCACTGAGCACCCAGCACCCTGAGCACTGAGCACCCTGAGGACTGAGCACCCAGCACCCTGAGTACTGAGCACCCAGCATCCTGAGTACTGAGCACCGATCACCCTGAGCACTGATCACCCAGCAACCCGAGCACTCAGCACCCAGCACCCTGAGTACTGAGCACCCTGAGTACTGAGCACCCAGCACCCTGAGTACTGAGCACCCAGCACCAAGAGTACTGAGCACCGAGCATCCTGAGCACTGAGCACCGAGCACCCCGAGCACTGAGCACCCAGCACCCTGAGTACTGAGCACCCAGCACCAAGAGTACTGAGCACCGAGCACCCCGAGCACTGAGCACCCAGCACCCTGAGAAATGAGCACCCAGCACCCCGAGTACTGAGCACCCAGCACCGTGAGTACTGAGCACCCAGCACCCTGAGTACTGAGCACCCAGCACCCTGAGCACTGAGCAGCCAGCACCCTGAGCACTGAGCACCCAGCACCCCGAGCACTGAGCACCCAGCACCCTGAGTACTGAGCACCCAGCAACCTGAGTACTGAGCACCCTGAGTACTGAGCACCCAGCACCCCGAGCACTTAGCACCCAGCACCCTGAGTACTGAGCACCCTGAGTACTGAGCTCCCAGCACCCTGAGTACTGAGCACCCTGAGTACTGAGCACACAGCACCCTGAGCACTGAGCACCCAGCACCCTGAGCACTGAGCACCCAGCACCCTGAGTACTGAGCACCCAACGTACTGAGCATCGAGCACCCCGAGCACTGAGCACCCAGCACCCTGAGTACTGAGCACCCAGCACCCCGAACACTGAGCACCCAGCACCCTGAGTACTGAGCACCGAGCACCCTGAGTACTGAGCACCCAGCACCCCGAGCACTGAGCACCCAGCACCCCGAGCACTGAGCACCCAGCACTGAGCACCCAGCACCCTGAGTACTGAGCACCCAGCACCCTGAGTACTGAGCACCGAGCACCCCGAGCATTGAACACCGGACACCCCGAGCACTGAGCACCCAGCACCCTGAGTACTGAGCATCCAGCACGCTGAGTACTGAGCACTGAGCACTGAGCACCCTGAGCACTGAGCACCCAGCATCCTGAGCACTGAGTACTGAGCACCCAGCACCCTGAGTACTGAGCACCCAGCACCCTGAGCACTGAGCACCCAGCACCCTGAGTACTGAGCACCCAGCACCCTGAGTACTTAGCACCCAGCACCCTGAGCACTGAGCACCCAGCACCCTGAGTACTGAGCACCCAGCACCCTGAGTACTGAGCACCGAGCACCCCGAGTACTGAGCACCCAGCACCCTGAGTACTGAGCACTAAGCACCCAGAGCGCTGAGCACCCAGCACCCCAAGCACGGAGCACCCAGGACCCCGAGCACTGAGTACTGAGCACCCAGCACCCTGATTACTGAGCACCGAGCTCCCCGAGCACTGAGCACCCTGAGTACTGAGCACCCAGGAGCCCGATCACAGAGCACCCAGCACCCTCAGCACTGAGCACCCAGCAACCCGAGCACTGAGCACCCAGCACCCTGAGTACTGAGCACCCTGAGGACTGAGCACCGATCACCCTGAGCACTGAGCACCCAGCACCCTGAGTACTGAGCACCCAGCACCCTGAGTACTGAGCACCGAGCAACCCGAGCACTGAGCACACAGCACCCTGAGTACTGAGCACCCAGCACCCTGACTACTGAGCACCCAGCACCCTGAGCACTGAGCACCCAGCACCCTGAGTACTGAGCACCCAGCACCCTGAGTACTGAGCACCCAGCACCAAGAGTACTGAGCACCGAGCATCCTGAGCACTGAGCACCGAGCACCCCGAGCACTGAGCACCCAGCACCCTGACTACTGAGCACCCAGCACCAAGAGTACTGAGCACCAAGCACCCCGAGCACTGAGCACCCAGCACCCTGAGAAATGAGCACCCAGCACCCCGAGTACTGAGCAAACAGCACCGTGAGTACTGAGCACCCAGCACCCTGAGTACTGAGCACCCAGCACCCTGAGCACTGAGCAGCCAGCACCCTGAGCACTGAGCACCCAGCACCCCGAGCACTGAGCACCCAGCACCCTGAGTACTGAGCACCCAGCACCCTGAGTACTGAGCACTCAGCACCCTGAGTACTGAGCACCGAGCACCCAGAGCACTGAGCACCCAGTACCCTGAGTACTGAGCACCCTGCACCAAGAGTACTGAGCACCGTGCACCCCGAGCACTGAGCACCCAACACCCTGAGTAATGAGCACCCAGCAGCCCGAGTACTGAGCACCAAGCACAGTGAGTACTGAGCACCCAGCACCCTGAGTACTGAGCACCCAGCACCCTGAGTACTGAGCACCCAGCACCCTGAGTACTTAGCACCGAGCACCCTGAGTACTGAGCACCCAGCACCCTGAGTACTGAGCACCCAGCACCCTGAGTACTGAGCACCGAGCACCCCGAGTACTGAGCACCCAGCACCCTGAGCACTGAGCACCCAGCACCCTGAGCACTGAGCACCCAGCACCCCAAGCACTGAGCACCCAGCACCCTGAGTACTGAGCACCGATCACCCTGAGCACTGATCACCCAGCAACCCGAGCACTGAGCACCCAGCACCCTGAGTACTGAGCACCCTGAGTACTGAGCACCCAGCACCCCGAGCACTTAGCACCCAGCACCCTGAGTACTGAGCACCCTGAGTACTGAGCTCCCAGCACCCTGAGTACTGAGCACCCTGAGTACTGAGCACACAGCACCCTGAGCACTGAGCACCCAGCACCCTGAGCACTGAGCACCCAGCACCCTGAGTACTGAGCACCCAACGTACTGAGCATCGAGCACCCCGAGCACTGAGCACCCAGCACCCTGAGTACTGAGCACCCAGCACCCCGAACACTGAGCACCCAGCACCCTGAGTACTGAGCACCGAGCACCCTGAGTACTGAGCACCCAGCACCCCGAGCACTGAGCACCCAGCACCCCGAGCACTGAGCACCCAGCACTGAGCACCCAGCACCCTGAGTACTGAGCACCCAGCACCCTGAGTACTGAGCACCGAGCACCCCGAGCATTGAACACCGGACACCCCGAGCACTGAGCACCCAGCACCCTGAGTACTGAGCATCCAGCACGCTGAGTACTGAGCACTGAGCACTGAGCAACCTGAGCACTGAGCACCCAGCATCCTGAGCACTGAGTACTGAGCACCCAGCACCCTGAGCACTGAGCACCCAGCACCCTGAGCACTGAGCACCCAGCACCCTGAGTACTGAGCACCCAGCACCCAGAGCACTGAGCACCCAGCACCCCAAGCACTGAGCACTGAGCACCCTGAGTACTGAGCACTGAGCACCCTTAGTACTGAGCACCGAGCACCCTGAGTACTGAGCACCCAGCACCCTGAGCACTGAGCTCCGAGCACCCCGAGGACAGAGCACCCAGCACCGTGAGCACTGAGCACCCAGCACCTTGAGTACTGAGCACCGAGCACCCCGAGCACTGAGCACCCAGCACCCTAAGTACAGAGCACCCAGCACCCTGAGCACTGAGCACCCAGCACCCCGAGCACTGAGCACCCAGCACCCTGAGTACTGAGCACCCAGCACCCTGAGTACTGAGCACCCAGCATTCCGAGCACTGAGCACCCAGCACCCTGAGCACTGAGCACCCAGCACCCTGAGTACTGAGCACCCAGCACCCCGAGCACTGAGCACCCAGCACCCTGAGGAATGAGCACCCAGCACCCTGAGTACTGAGCACTGAGCACCCTGAGCACTGAGCACCCAGCACCCTGAGCACTGAGCACCCTGAGGACTGAGCACCCAGCACCCTGAGTACTGAGCAGCCAGCATCCTGAGTACTGAGCACCGATCACCCTGAGCACTGATCACCCAGCAACCCGAGCACTCAGCACCCAGCACCCTGAGTACTGAGCACCCTGAGTACTGAGCACCCAGCACCCCCGAGCACTGAGCACCCAGCACCCTGAGTACTGAGCACCCTGAGTACTGAGCACCCAGCACCCTGAGTACTGAGCACCCTGAGTAATGAGCACCCAGCACCCTGAGCACTGAGCACCCAGCACCCTGAGTACTGAGCACCCAGCACCCTGAGCACTGAGCACCCAGCACCCTGAGTACTGAGCACCCAGCACCCTGAGTACTTAGCACCCAGCACCCTGAGCACTGAGCACCCAGCACCCTGAGTACTGAGCACCCAGCACCCTGAGTACTGAGCACCGAGCACCCCGAGTACTGAGCACCCAGCACCCTGAGTACTGAGCACTAAGCACCCAGAGCGCTGAGCACCCAGCACCCCAAGCACGGAGCACCCAGGACCCCGAGCACTGAGTACTGAGCACCCAGCACCCTGATTACTGAGCACCGAGCTCCCCGAGCACTGAGCACCCTGAGTACTGAGCACCCAGGAGCCCGATCACAGAGCACCCAGCACCCTCAGCACTGAGCACCCAGCAACCCGAGCACTGAGCACCCAGCACCCTGAGTACTGAGCACCCTGAGGACTGAGCACCGATCACCCTGAGCACTGAGCACCCAGCACCCTGAGTACTGAGCACCCAGCACCCTGAGTACTGAGCACCGAGCAACCCGAGCACTGAGCACACAGCACCCTGAGTACTGAGCACCCAGCACCCTGACTACTGAGCACCCAGCACCCTGAGCACTGAGCACCCAGCACCCTGAGTACTGAGCACCCAGCACCCTGAGTACTGAGCACCCAGCACCAAGAGTACTGAGCACCGAGCATCCTGAGCACTGAGCACCGAGCACCCCGAGCACTGAGCACCCAGCACCCTGACTACTGAGCACCCAGCACCAAGAGTACTGAGCACCAAGCACCCCGAGCACTGAGCACCCAGCACCCTGAGAAATGAGCACCCAGCACCCCGAGTACTGAGCAAACAGCACCGTGAGTACTGAGCACCCAGCACCCTGAGTACTGAGCACCCAGCACCCTGAGCACTGAGCAGCCAGCACCCTGAGCACTGAGCACCCAGCACCCCGAGCACTGAGCACCCAGCACCCTGAGTACTGAGCACCCAGCACCCTGAGTACTGAGCACTCAGCACCCTGAGTACTGAGCACCGAGCACCCAGAGCACTGAGCACCCAGTACCCTGAGTACTGAGCACCCTGCACCAAGAGTACTGAGCACCGTGCACCCCGAGCACTGAGCACCCAACACCCTGCGTAATGAGCACCCAGCAGCCCGAGTACTGAGCACCAAGCACAGTGAGTACTGAGCACCCAGCACCCTGAGTACTGAGCACCCAGCACCCTGAGTACTGAGCACCCAGCACCCTGAGTACTTAGCACCGAGCACCCTGAGTACTGAGCACCCAGCACCCTGAGTACTGAGCACCCAGCACCCTGAGTACTGAGCACCGAGCACCCCGAGTACTGAGCACCCAGCACCCTGAGCACTGAGCACCCAGCACCCTGAGCACTGAGCACCCAGCACCCCAAGCACTGAGCACCCAGCACCCTGAGTACTGAGCACCCTGAGTACTGAGCACCCAGCACCCCGAGCACTGAGCACCCAGCACCCTGAGTACTGAGCACCCTGAGTACTGAGCACCCAGCACCCTGAGTACTGAGCACACTGAGTACTGAGCACCCAGCACACTTAGCACTGAGCACCCAGCACCCTGAGTACTGAGCACCCAGCATCCTGACCACTGAGCACCCAGCACCCTGAGTACTGAGCACCCAGCACACTGAGTACTTAGCACCCAGCACCCTGAGCTCTGAGCACCCAGCACCCTGAGCACTGAGCACCCAGCACCCCAAGCACTGAGCACCCAGCACCCTGAGTACTGAGTACTGAGCACCCTGAGTACTGAGCACCCAGCACCCTGAGCACTGAGCACCCAGCACCCTGAGTACTGAGCACCGAGCACCTCGAGCACGGAGCACCCAGCACCCTGAGTACTGAGCACCCAGCACCAAGAGTACTGAGCACCGAGCATCCTGAGCAGTGAGCACCCAGGACCCTGAGCACTGAGCACAAAGCACGCTGAGTACTGAGCACTGAGCACCATGAGTACTGAGCACCGAGGACCCTGAGCACTGAGCACCCAGCACGCTGAGTACTGAGCACCCAGCACCCTGAGTACAGAGCACTGAGCACTGAGCACCCAGCACCCTGAGTACTGAGCACCCAGCACCCTGAGTACTGAGCACCCAGCACCCTGAGCACTGAGCACCCAGCACCCTGAGCACTGAGCACCCAGCACCCTGAGTACTGAGCACCCAGCACCCTGAGTACTGAACACCCAGCACCCTGAGTACTGAGCAACCAGTACCCTGAGCACTGAGCACCCATCACCCTGAGCACTGAGCACCCAGCACCCTGAGTACTGAGCATCAAGCACCCTGAGAACTGAGCACCCAGCACCCTGAGTACTGAGCACCCAGCACCCCGAGCACTGAGCACCCAGCACCCTGAGTACTGAGCACCGAGCACCCTGAGTACTGAGCACCCAGCACCCCGAGCACTGAGCACCCAGCACCCCGAGCACTGAGCACCCAGCACTGAGCACCCAGCACCCTGAGTACTGAGCACCCAGCACCCTGAGTACTGAGCACCGAGCACCCCGAGCATTGAGCACCGGACACCCCGAGCACTGAGCACCCAGCACCCTGAGTACTGAGCACCCAGCACCCTGAGTACTGAGCACTGAGCACTAAGCACCCTGAGCACTGAGCACCCAGCATCCTGAGCACTGAGTACTGAGCACCCAGCACCCTGAGCACTGAGCACCCAGCACCCTGAGCACTGAGCACCCAGCACCCTGAGTACTGAGCACCCAGGACCCCGAGCACTGAGCACCCAGCACCCCGAGCACTGAGAACTGAGCACACTGAGTACTGAGCACTGAGCACCCTTAATACTGAGCACCGAGCACCCTGAGTACTGAGCACCCAGTACCCTGAGCACTGAGCTCCGAACACCCCGAGGACTGAGCACCCAGCACCGTGAGCACTGAGCACCCAGCACCTTGAGTACTGAGCACCGAGCACCCCGAGCACTGAGCACCCAGCACCCTAAGTACTGAGCACCCAGCACCCTGAGCACTGAGCACCCAGCACCCCGAGCACTGAGCACCCAGCACCCTGAGTACTGAGCACCCAGCACCCTGAGTACTGAGCACCCATCACCCTGAGTAATGAGCACCCAGCACCCTGAGTACTGAGCACTGAGCACCCTGAGCACTGAGCACCCAGCACCCTGAGCACTGAGCACCCTGAGGACTGAGCACCCATCACCCTGAGTACTGAGCACCCAGCATCCTGAGTACTGAGCACCGATCACCCTGAGTACTGATCACCCAGCAACCTGAGCACTGAGCACCCAGCACCCTGAGTACTGAGCACCCTGAGTACTGAGCACCCAGCACCCCGAGCACTGAGCACCCAGCACCCTGAGTACTGAGCACCCTGAGTACTGAGCACCCAGCACCCTGAGTACTGAGCACCCTGAGTACTGAGCACACAGCACCCTGAGCACTGAGCACCCAGCACCCTGAGAACTGAGCACCCAGCACCCTGAGTACTTAGCACCCAGCACCCTGAGCACTGAGCACACAGCACCCTGAGTACTGAGCACCGAGCACCCTGAGTACTGAGCACCCATCACCCTGAGTACTGAGCACACAGCACCCTGAGTACTGAGCACCGAGCACGACGAGTACTGAGCACCCAGCACCCTGAGTACTGAGCACTAAGCACCCAGAGCGCTGAGCACCCAGCACCCCAAGCACGGAGAACCCAGGACCCCGAGCACTGAGTACTGAGCACCCAGCACCCTGATTACTGAGCACCGAGCTCCCCGAGCACTGAGCACCCTGAGTACTGAGCACCCAGGACCCCGATCACAGAGCACCCAGCACCCTCAGCACTGAGCACCCAGCACCCCGAGCACTGAGCACCCAGCACCCTGAATACTGAGCACCCTGAGGACTGAGCACCGATCACCCTGAGCACTGAGCACCCAGCACCCTGAGTACTGAGCACCCAGCACCCTGAGTACTGAGCACCGAGCAACCCGAGCACTGAGCACCCAGCACCCTGAGCACTGAGCACCCAGCACCCTGAGTACTGAGCACCCAGCACCCTGAGTACTGAGCACCCAGCACCCTGAGCACTGAGCACACAGCAACCTGAGTACTGAGCACCCAGCACCCTGAGCACTGAGCACCCAGCACCCTGAGTACTGAGCACCCCGCACCCTGAGTACTGAGCACCCAGCACCCTGAGTACTGAGCACCCAGCACCCTGAGTACTGAGCACCCAGCAGCCTGAGTACTGAGCACCGAGCACCCCGAGTACTGAGCACCCAGCACCCGGAGCACTGAGCGCCCAGCATCCTGAGCACTGAGCACCCAGCACCCCGAGCACTGAGCACCCAGCACCCTGAGTACTGAGTACTGAGCACCCTGAGTACTGAGCACCCAGCACCCTGAGCACTGAGCACCCAGCACCCTGAGTACTGAGCACCGAGCACCCTGAGCACTGAGCACCCAGCACCCTGAGTACTGAGCACCCAGCACCAAGAGTACTGAGCACCGAGCATCCTGAGCACTGAGCACCCAGCACCCTGAGTACTGAGCACCCAGCACCCTGAGTACTGAGCACCCAGCACCCTGAGTACTGAGCACCCAGCACCCTGAGTACTGAGCACCCTGAGTACTGAGCACCCAGCACCCCGAGCACTGAGCACCCAGAACCCTGAGTACTGAGCACCCTGAGTACTGAGCACCCAGCACCCTGAGTACTGAGCACCCTGAGTACTGAGCACCCAGCACCCTGAGCACTGAGCACCCAGCACCCTGAGCACTGAGCACCCTGAGGAATGAGCACCCAGCACCCTGAGTACTGAGCACCCAGCATCCTGAGCACTGAGCACCGAGCACCCTGAGTACTGAGCACCGAGCACCCCGAGCACTGAGCACCCAGCACCCTGAGTACTGAGCACCCAGCACCAAAAGTACTGAGCACCGAGCACCCCGAGCACTGAGCACCCAGCACCCTGAGTACTGAGCACCCAGCACCAAGAGTACTGAGCAGTGAGCACCCCGAGCACTGAGCACCCAGCACCCTGAGTAATGAGCACCCAGCAACCCGAGTACTGAGCACCCAGCACCGTGAGTACTGAGCACCCAGCACCCTGAGTACTGAGCACCCAGCACCCTGAGCACTGAGCACAAAGCACGCTGAGTACTGAGCACCCTGAGGACTGTGCTCCGAGGACCCTGAGCACTGAGCACCCAGCACCCCGAGCACTGAGCACCCAGCACCCCGAGAATGAGCACCCAGCACCCCGAGAATGAGCACCCAGCACCCTGAGTACTGAGCACCCAGCATCCTGAGTACTGAGCACCCAGCACCCCGAGTACTGAGCACTCAGCACCCCGAGCACTGAGCAGCCAGCACCCCGAGAATGAGCACCCAGCACCCTGAGTACTGAGCACCCAGCATCCTGAGTACTGAGCACCCAGCACCCCGAGTACTGAGCACTCAGCACCCCGAGCACTGAGCACCCAGCACCCCGAGAATGAGCACCCAGCACCCTGAGTACTGAGCACCCAGCATCCTGAGTACTGAGCACCCAGCACCCCGAGCACTGAGCACCCTGAATACTGAGCACCAAGGACCCTGAGCACTGAGCACCCAGCACGCTGAGTACTGAGCGCTGAGCACCCTGAGTACTGAGCACCGAGCACCCTGAGTACTGAGCACCCAGCACCCAGAGCACTGAGCAGCCAGCACCCTGAGCACTGAGCACCCAGCATCCCGAGCACTGAGCACCCAGCACCCTGAGTACTGAGCACCCAGCACCCTGAGTACTGAGCACTCAGCACCCTGAGTACTGAGCACCGAGCACCCCGAGCACTGGGCACCCAGCACCCTGAGCACTGAGCACCCTGAGGACTGAGCACCCAGCACAGTGAGTACTGAGCACCCAGCATCCTGAGTACTGATCACCGATCACCCTGAGCACTGAGCACCCAGCAACCCGAGCACTGAGCACCCAGCACCCTGAGTACTGAGCACCCTGAGTACTGAGCACCCAGCACCCTGAGTACTGAGCACCCTGAGTACTGAGCACCCAGCACCCTGAGCACTGAGCACCCAGCACCCTGAGTACTGAGCACCCAGCACCCTGAGCACTGAGCACCCAGCACCCTGAGTACTGAGCACCCAGCACCCTGAGTACTTAGCACCCAGCACCCTGAGCACTGAGCACCCAGCACCCTGAGTACAGATCACCGAGCACCCTGAGTACTGAGCACCCAGCACCCTGAGTACTGAGCACCCAGCACCCTGAGTACTGAGCACCGAGCACCCCGAGTACTGAGCACCCAGCACCCTGAGCACCCAGCACCCTGAGTACTGAGCACCCAGCACCCTGAGTACTGAGCACCCAGCACCCTGAGTACTGAGCACCCAGCACTCCGAGCACTGAGCACCCAGCACCCTGAGCACTGAGCACCCAGCACCCTGAGTACTGAGCACCCAGCACCCCGAGCACTGAGCACCCAGCACCCTGAGTAATGAGCACCCAGCACCCTGAGTACTGAGCACTGAGCACCCTGAGCACTGAGCACCCAGCACCCTGAGCACTGAGCACCCTGAGGACTGAGCACCCAGCACCCTGAGTACTGAGCACCCAGCACCCTGAGTACTGAGCACCGAGCACCCCGAGTACTGAGCACCCAGCACCCTGAGCACCCAGCACCCTGAGTACTGAGCACCCAGCACCCTGAGTACTGAGCACCGATCACCCTGAGCATTGATCACCCAGCAACCCGAGCACTGAGCACCCAGCACCCTGAGTACTGAGCACCCTGAGTACTGAGCACCCAGCACCCCGAGCACTGAGCACCCAGCACCCTGAGTACTGAGCACCCTGAGTACTGAGCACCCAGCACCCTGAGTACTGAGCACCCTGAGTACTGAGCACCCAGCACCCTGAGCACTGAGCACCCAGCACCCTGAGTACTGAGCACCCAGCACCCTGGGCACTGAGCACCCAGCACCCTGAGTACTGAGCACCCAGCACCCTGAGTACTTACCAGCCAGCACCCTGAGTACTGAGCACCCAGCACCCTGAGTACTGAGCACGCAGCACCCTGAGTACTTAGCACCGAGCACCCCGAGAACTGAGCACCCAGCACCCTGAGTACTGAGCACTAAGCACCCAGAGCGCTGAGCACCCAGCACCCCAAGCACGGAGCACCCAGGACCCCAAGCACTGATTACTGAGCACCCAGCACCCTGATTACTGAGCACCGAGCTCCCCAAGCACTGAGCACCCTGAGTACTGAGCACCCAGGACCCTCAGCACTGAGCACCCAGCACCCCGAGCACTGAGCACCCAGCACCCTGAGTACTGAGCACCCTGAGGACTGAGCACCGATCACCCTGAGCACTGAGCACACAGCACCCTGAGTACTGAGCACCCAGCACCCTGAGCACTGAGCACCGAGCAACCCAAGCACTGAGCACCCAGCACCCTGAGCACTGAGCACCCAGCACCCTGAGTACTGAGCACCCAGCACCCTGAGTACTGAGCACCCAGCACCCTGAGCACTGAGCACCCAGCACCCTGAGTACAGAGCACCCAGCACCCTGAGTACTGAGCACACAGCACCCTGAGTACTGAGCACCCAGCACCCCGAGCACTGAGCACCCTGAATACTGAGCACCCAGCACCCTGAGTACTGAGCACCAAGGACCCTGAGCACTGAGCACCCAGCACGCTGAGTACTGAGCGCTGAGCACCCTGAGTACTGAGCACCGAGCACCCTGAGTACTGAGCACCCAGCACCCAGAGCACTGAGCAGCCAGCACCCTGAGTACTGAGCACCCAGCACCCCGAGCACTGAGCACCCAGCACCCTGAGTACTGAGCACCCAGCACCCTGAGTACTGAGCACCCAGCACCCTGAGTACTGAGCACCGAGCACCCCGAGCACTGGGCCCCCAGCACCCTGAGTACTGAGCACCCTGAGTACTGAGCACCCAGCACCCTGAGTACTGAGCACCCTGAGTACTGAGCACCGAGCACCCCGAGCACTGGGCCCCCAGCACCCTGAGCACTGAGCACCCTGAGGACTGAGCACCCAGCACCCTGAGTACTGAGCACCCTGAGTACTGAGCACCCAGCACCCTGAGCACTGAGCACCCAGCACCCTGAGTACTGAGCACCCAGCACCCTGAGCACTGAGCACCCAGCACCCTGAGTACTGAGCACCCAGCACCCTGAGTACTTAGCACCCAGCACCCTGAGCACTGAGCACCCAGCACCCTGAGTACGGAGCACCGAGCACCCTGAGTACTGAGCACCCAGCACCCTGAGTACTGTGCACCCAGCACCCTGAGTACTGAGCACCGAGCACCCCGAGTACTGAGCACCCAGCACCCTGAGCACCCAGCACCCTGAGTACTGAGCACCCAGCACCCTGAGTACTGAGCACCCAGCACCCTGAGTACTGAGCACCCAGCACTCCGACCACTGAGCACCCAGCACCCTGAGCACTGAGCACCCAGCACCCTGAGTACTGAGCACCCAGCACCCCGAGCACAGAGCACCCAGCACCCTGAATAATGAGCACCCAGCACCCTGAGTACTGAGCACTGAGCACCCTGAGCACTGAGCACCCAGCACCCTGAGCACTGAGCACCCTGAGGACTGAGCACCCAGCACCCTGAGTACTGAGCACCCAGCATCCTGAGTACTGAGCACCGATCACCCTGAGCACTGATCACCCAGCAACCCGAGCACTCAGCACCCAGCACCCTGAGTACTGAGCACCCTGAGTACTGAGCACCCAGCACCCCGAGCACTGAGCACCCAGCACCCTGAGTACTGAGCACCCTGAGTACTGAGCACCCAGCACCCTGAGTACTGAGCACCCTGAGTACTGAGCACCCAGCACCCTGAGCACTGAGCACCCAGCACCCTGAGTACTGAGCACCCAGCACCCTGAGCACTGAGCACCCAGCACCCTGAGTACTGAGCACCCAGCACCCCGAGCACTGAGCACCCTGAATACTGAGCACCCAGCACCCTGAGTACTGAGCACCCAGCACCCTGAGTACTTAGCACCGAGCACCCCGAGAACTGAGCACCCAGCACCCTGAGTACTGAGCACTAAGCACCCAGAGCGCTGAGCACCCAGCACCCCAAGCACGGAGCACCCAGGACCCCAAGCACTGATTACTGAGCACCCAGCACCCTGATTACTGAGCACCGAGCTCCCCAAGCACTGAGCACCCTGAGTACTGAGCACCCAGGACCCTCAGCACTGAGCACCCAGCACCCCGAGCACTGAGCACCCAGCACCCTGAGTACTGAGCACCCTGAGGACTGAGCACCGATCACCCTGAGCACTGAGCACACAGCACCCTGAGTACTGAGCACCCAGCACCCTGAGCACTGAGCACCGAGCAACCCAAGCACTGAGCACCCAGCACCCTGAGCACTGAGCACCCAGCACCCTGAGTACTGAGCACCCATCACCCTGAGTACTGAGCACCCAGCACCCTGAGCACTGAGCACCCAGCACCCTGAGTACAGAGCACCCAGCACCCTGAGTACTGAGCACCCAGCACCCTGAGTACTGAGCACCCAGCACCCCGAGCACTGAGCACCCTGAATACTGAGCACCCAGCACCCTGAGTACTGAGCACCAAGGACCCTGAGCACTGAGCACCCAGCACGCTGAGTACTGAGCGCTGAGCACCCTGAGTACTGAGCACCGAGCACCCTGAGTACTGAGCACCCAGCACCCAGAGCACTGAGCAGCCAGCACCCTGAGTACTGAGCACCCAGCACCCCGAGCACTGAGCACCCAGCACGTTGAGTACTGAGCACCCAGCACCCTGAGTACTGAGCACCCAGCACCCTGAGTACTGAGCACCGAGCACCCCGAGCACTGGGCCCCCAGCACCCTGAGCACTGAGCACCCTGAGGACTGAGCACCCAGCACCCTGAGTACTGAGCACCCAGCATCCTGAGTACTGATCACCGATCACCCTGAGCACTGAGCACCCAGTAACCCGAGCACTGAGCACCCAGCACCCTGAGTACTGAGCACCCTGAGTACTGAGCACCCAGCACCCTGAGTACTGAGCACCCTGAGTACTGAGCACCCAGCACCCTGAGCACTGAGCACCCAGCACCCTGAGTACTGAGCACCCAGCACCCTGAGCACTGAGCACCCAGCACCCTGAGTACTGAGCACCCAGCACCCTGAGTACTTAGCACCCAGCACCCTGAGCACTGAGCACCCAGCACCCTGAGTACGGAGCACCGAGCACCCTGAGTACTGAGCACCCAGCACCCTGAGTACTGAGCACCCAGCACCCTGAGTACTGAGCACCGAGCACCCCGAGTACTGAGCACCCAGCACCCTGAGCACCCAGCACCCTGAGTACTGAGCACCCAGCACCCTGAGTACTGAGCACCCAGCACCCTGAGTACTGAGCACCCAGCACTCCGACCACTGAGCACCCAGCACCCTGAGCACTGAGCACCCAGCACCATGAGTACTGAGCACCCAGCACCCCGAGCACAGAGCACCCAGCACCCTGAATAATGAGCACCCAGCACCCTGAGTACTGAGCACTGAGCACCCTGAGCACTGAGCACCCAGCACCCTGAGCACTGAGCCCCCTGAGGACTGAGCACCCAGCACCCTGAGTACTGAGCACCCAGCATCCTGAGTACTGAGCACCGATCACCCTGAGCACTGATCACCCAGCAACCCGAGCACTCAGCACCCAGCACCCTGAGTACTGAGCACCCTGAGTACTGAGCACCCAGCACCCCGAGCACTGAGCACCCAGCACCCTGAGTACTGAGCACCCTGAGTACTGAGCACCCAGCACCCTGAGTACTGAGCACCCTGAGTACTGAGCACCCAGCACCCTGAGCACTGAGCACCCAGCACCCTGAGTACTGAGCACCCAGCACCCTGAGCACTGAGCACCCAGCACCCTGAGTACTGAGCACCCAGCACCCTGAGTACTTACCAGCCAGCACCCTGAGTACTGAGCACCCAGCACCCTGAGTACTGAGCACCCAGCACCCTGAGTACTTAGCACCGAGCACCCCGAGAACTGAGCACCCAGCACCCTGAGTACTGAGCACTAAGCACCCAGAGCGCTGAGCACCCAGCACCCCAAGCACGGAGCACCCAGGACCCCAAGCACTGATTACTGAGCACCCAGCACCCTGATTACTGAGCACCGAGCTCCCCGAGCACTGAGCACCCTGAGTACTGAGCACCCAGGACCCTCAGCACTGAGCACCCAGCACCCCGAGCACTGAGCACCCAGCACCCTGAGTACTGAGCACCCTGAGGACTGAGCACCGATCACCCTGAGCACTGAGCACCCAGCACCCTGAGTACTGAGCACCCAGCACCCTGAGTACTGAGCACCGAGCAACCCGAGCACTGAGCACCCAGCACCCTGAGCACTGAGCACCCAGCACCCTGAGTACTGAGCACCCAGCACAATGAGCACTGAGCACCCAGCACCCTGAGTACAGAGCACCCAGCACCCTGAGTACTGAGCACCCAGCACCCTGAGTACTGAGCACCCAGCACCCTGAGTACTGAGCACCCACCACCCTGAGTACTGAGCACCGAGCAGCCCGAGTACTGAGCACCCAGCACCCTGAGCACTGAGCGCCCAGCACCCTGAGCACTGAGCACCCAGCACCCCAAGCACTGAACACCCAGCACCCTGAGTACTGAGTACTGAGCACCCTGAGCACTGAGCACCCAGCACCCCGAGCACTGAGCACCCAGCACCCTGAATACTGAGCACCCAGCACCCTGAGTACTGAGCACTCAGCACCCTGAGTACTGAGCACCCAGCACCCCGAGCACTGAGCACCCAGCACCCTGAGTACTGAGCACCCAGCACCCTGAGTACTGAGCACCCAGCATTCCGAGCACTGAGCACCCAGCACCCTGAGCACTGAGCACCCAGCACACTGAGTACTGAGCACCCAGCACCCCGAGCACTGAGCACCCAGCACCCTGAGTAATGATCACCCAGCACCCTGAGTACTGAGCACTGAGCACCCTGAGCACTGAGCACCCAGCACCCTGAGCACTGAGCACCCGGAGGACTGAGCACCCATCACCCTGAGTACTGAGCACCCAGCATCCTGAGTACTGAGCACCGATCACCCTGATCACTGATCACCCAGCATCCCGATCACTGAGCACCCAGCACCCTGAGTACTGAGCACCCTGAGTACTGAGCACCCAGCACCCCCGAGCACTGAGCACCCAGCACCCTGAGTACTGAGCACCCTGAGTACTGAGCACCCAGAACCCTGAGTACTGAGCACCCTGAGTACTGAGTACCCAGCACCCTGAGCACTGAGCACCCAGCACCCTGAGTACTGAGCACCCAGCACCCTGAGTACTGAGCACCCAGCACTCCGAGCACTGAGCACCCAGCACCCTGAGCACTGAGCACCCAGCACCCTGAGTACTGAGCACCCAGCACCCCGAGCACTGAGCACCCAGCACCCTGAGTAATGAGCACCCAGCACCCTGAGTACTGAGCACTGAGCACCCTGAGCACTGAGCACCCAGCACCCTGAGTACTGAGCACCCAGAGGACTGAGCACCCAGCACCCTGAGTACTGAGCACCCAGCATCCTGAGTACTGAGCACCGATCACCCTGAGCACTGATCACCCAGCAACCCGAGCACTGAGCACCCAGCACCCTGAGTACTGAGCACCCTGAGTACTGAGCACCCAGCACCCCGAGCACTTAGCACCCAGCACCCTGAGTACTGAGCACCCTGAGTACTGAGCACCCAGCACCCTGAGTACTGAGCACCCTGAGTACTGAGCACACAGCACCCTGAGCACTGAGCACCCAGCACCCTGAGTACTGAGCACCCAGCACCCTGAGCACTGAGCACCCAGCACCCCAAGCACGGAGCACCCAGGACCCCGAGCACTGAGTACTGAGCACCCAGCACCCTGATTACTGAGCACCGAGCTCCCCGAGCACTGAGCACCCTGAGTACTGAGCACCCAGGACCCCGATCACAGAGCACCCAGCACTCTCAGCACTGAGCACCCAGCACCCCGAGCACTGAGCACCCAGCACCCTGAGTACTGAGCACCCTGAGGACTGAGCACCGATCACCCTGAGCACTGAGCACCCAGCACCCTGAGTACTGAGCACCCAGCACCGTGAGTACTGAGCACCCAGCACCCTGAGTACTGAGCACCCAGCACCCTGAGTACTGAGCACCCAGCACCCTGAGTACTGAGCACCCAGCACCAAGAGTACTGAGCACCGAGCATCCTGAGCACTGAGCACCCAGCACCCTGAGTACTGAGCACCGAGCACCCTGAGTACTGAGCACCCAGCACCCTGAGTACTGAGTACACAGCACCCTGAGTACTGAGCACCCTGAGTACTGAGCACCCAGCACCCCGAGCACTGAGCACCCAGCACCCTGTATACTGAGCACCCTGAGTACTGAGCAACCAGCGCCCTGAGTACTGAGCACCCTGAGTACTGAGCACCCAGCACCCTGAGCACTGAGCACCCAGCACCCTGAGTACTGAGCACCCAGCACCCTGAGCACTGAGCACCCAGCACCCTGAGTACTGAGCACCCAGCACCCTGAGTACTTAGCACCCAGCACGCTGAGCACTGAGCACCCAGCACCCTGAGTACTGAGCACCGAGCACCCTGAGTACTGAGCACCCAGCACCCTGAGTACTGAGCACCCAGCACCCTGAGTACTGAGCAACGAGCACCCCGAGTACTGAGCACCCAGCACCCTGAGCACTGAGCACCCAGCACCCTGAGTACTGAGCACCCAGCACCCTGAGTACTGAGCACCCAGCACCCTGAGTACTGAGCACCAAGCACTCCGAGCACTGAGCACCCAGCACCCTGAGCACTGAGCACCCAGCACCCTGAGTACTGAGCACCCAGCACCCCGAGCACTGAGCACCCAGCACCCTGAGTAATGAGCACCCAGCACCCTGAGTACTGAGCACTGAGCACCCTGAGCACTGAGCACCCAGCACCCTGAGCACTGAGCACCCTGAGGACTGAGCACCCAGCACCCTGAGTACTGAGCACCCAGCATCCTGAGTACTGAACACCGATCACCCTGAGCACTGATCACCCAGCAACCCGAGCACTGAGCACCCAGCACCCTGAGTACTGAGCACCCTGAGTACTGAGCACCCAGCACCCCGAGCACTTAGCACCCAGCACCCTGAGTACTGAGCAACCTGAGTACTGAGCACCCAGCACCCTGAGTACTGAGCACCCTGAGTACTGAGCACACAGCACCCTGACCACTGAGCACCCAGCACCCTGAGTACTGAGCACCCAGCACCCTGAGTACTGAGCACCCAGCAACCCTGAGTACTGAGCACCCAGCACCCTGAGTACTGAGCACCGAGCATCCGGAGTACTGAGCACCCTGCACCCCGAGCATTGAGCACCCAGCACCCTGAGCACTGAGCACCCAGCACCCCAAGCACTGAGCACCCAGCACCCTGAGTACTGAGTACTGAGCACCCTGAGTACTGAGCACCCAGCACCCTGAGCACTGAGCACCCAGCACCCTGAGTACTGAGCACCCAGCACCCTGAGTACTGAGCACCCAGCACCCTGAGCACTGAGCACCCAGCACCCTGAGCACTGAGCACCCAGCACCCTGAGTACTGAGCACCCAGCACCCTGAGTACTGAACACCCAGCACCCTGAGTACTGAGCAACCAGTACCCTGAGCACTGAGCACCCATCACCCTGAGCACTGAGCACCCAGCACCCTGAGTACTGAGCATCAAGCACCCTGAGCACTGAGCACCCAGCACCCTGAGTACTGAGCACCCAGCACCCTGAGTACTGAGCACCCAGCACCCTGAGTACTGAGCACCCAGCACCCTGAGTACTGAGCACCCAGCACCCTGAGTACTGAGCACCCTGAGTACTGAGCACCCAGCACCCCGAGCACTGAGCACCCAGCACCCTGAGTACTGAGCACCCTGAGTACTGAGCACCCAGCACCCTGAGTACTGAGCACCCTGAGTACTGAGCACCCAGCACCCTGAGCACTGAGCACCCAGCACCCTGAGTACTGAGCACCCAGCACCCTGAGCACTGAGCACCCAGCACCCTGAGTACTGAGCACCCAGCACCCTGAGTACTTAGCACCCAGCACGCTGAGCACTGAGCACCCAGCACCCTGAGTACTGAGCACCGAGCACCCTGAGTACTGAGCACCCAGCACCCTGAGTACTGAGCACCCAGCACCCTGAGTACTGAGCAACGAGCACCCCGAGTACTGAGCACCCAGCACCCTGAGCACTGAGCACCCAGCACCCTGAGTACTGAGAACCCAGCACCCTGAGTACTGAGCACCCAGCACCCTGAGTACTGAGCACCCAGCACTCCGAGCACTGAGCACCCAGCACCCTGAGCACTGAGCACCCAGCACCCTGAGTACTGAGCACCCAGCACCCCGAGCAACTGAGCACCCAGCACCCTGAGTAATGAGCACCCAGCACCCTGAGTACTGAGCACTGAGCACCCTGAGCACTGAGCACCCAGCACCCTGAGCACTGAGCACCCTGAGGAATGAGCACCCAGCACCCTGAGTACTGAGCACCCAGCATCCTGAGTACTGAGCACCGATCACCCTGAGCACTGATCACCCAGCAACCCGAGCACTGAGCACCCAGCACCCTGAGTACTGAGCACCCTGAGTACTGAGCACCCAGCACCCTGAGTACTGAGCACCCTGAGTACTGAGCACACAGCACCCTGAGCACTGAGCACCCAGCACCCTGAGTACTGAGCACCCAGCACCCTGAGCACTGAGCACCCAGCACCCTGAGTACTGAGCACCCAGAACCCTGAGTACTTAGCACCCAGCACCCTGAGCACTGAGCACCCAGCACCCTGAGTACTGAGCACCGAGCACCCTGAGTACTGAGTACCTAGCACCCTGAGTACTGAGCACCCAGCACCCTGAGTACTGAGCACCGAGCACCCCGAGTACTGAGCACCCAGCACCCTGAGTACTGAGCACTAAGCACCCAGAGCGCTGAGCACCCAGCACCCCAAGCACGGAGCACCCAGGACCCCGAGCACTGAGTACTGAGCACCCAGCACCCTGATTACTGAGCACCGAGCTCCCCGAGCACTGAGCACCCTGAGTACTGAGCACCCAGGACCCCGATCACAGAGTACCCAGCACCCTCAGCACTGAGCACCCAGCACCCCGAGCACTGAGCACCCAGCACCCCTGAATACTGAGCACCCTGAGGACTGAGCACCGATCACCCTGAGCACTGAGCACCCAGCACCCTGAGTACTGAGCACCCAGCACCCTGAGTACTGAGCACCGAGCAACCCGAGCACTGAGCACCCAGCACCCTGAGCACTGAGCACCCAGCACACTGAGTACTGTGCACCCAGCACCCTGAGTACTGAGCACCCAGCACCCTGAGTACTGAGCACCCAGCACCCTGAGTACTGAGCACCCAGCAGCCTGAGTACTGAGCACCGAGCACCCCGAGTACTGAGCACCCAGCACCCGGAGCACTGAGCGCCCAGCACCCTGAGCACTGAGCACCCAGCACCCCGAGCACTGAGCACCCAGCACCCTGAGTACTGAGTACTGAGCACCCTGAGTACTGAGCACCCAGCACCCTGAGCACTGAGCACCCAGCACCCTGAGTACTGAGCACCGAGCACCCTGAGCACTGAGCACCCAGCACCCTGAGTACTGAGCACCCAGCACCAAGAGTACTGAGCACCGAGCATCCTGAGCACTGAGCACCCAGCACCCTGAGTACTGAGCACCGAGTACCCTGAGTACTGAGCACCCAGCACCCTGAGTACTGAGCACCCAGCACCCTGAGTACTGAGCACCCTGAGTACTGAGCACCCAGCACCCCGAGCACTGAGCACCCAGCACCCTGAGTACTGAGCACCCTGAGTACTGAGCACACAGCACCCTGAGTACTGAGCACCCTGAGCACTGAGCACCCAGCACCCTGAGTACTGAGCACCGAGCACCCCTGAGTACTGAGCACCCAGCACCCTGAGTACTGAGCACCGAGCACCCCGAGCACTGAGCACCCAGCACCCTGAGCACTGAGCACCCAGCACCCCGAGCACTGAGCACACAGCACCCTGAGTACTGAGCACACAGCACCCTGAGCACTGAGCACCCAGCACCCTGAGTACTGAGCACTGAGCACCCTGTGCACTGAGCACCCAGCACACTGAGCACTGAGCACCCTGAGGAATGAGCACCCAGCACCCTGAGTACTGAGCACCCAGCATCCTGAGCACTGAGCACCGAGCACCCTGAGTACTGAGCACCGAGCACCCCGAGCACTGAGCACCCAGCACCCTGAGTACTGAGCACCCAGCACCAAAAGTACTGAGCACCGAGCACCCCGAGCACTGAGCACCCAGCACCCTGAGTACTGAGCACCCAGCACCAAGAGTACTGAGCAGTGAGCACCCCGAGCACTGAGCACCCAGCACCCTGAGTAATGAGCACCCAGCAACCCGAGTACTGAGCACCCAGCACCGTGAGTACTGAGCACCCAGCACCCTGAGTACTGAGCACCCAGCACCCTGAGCACTGAGCACAAAGCACGCTGAGTACTGAGCACCCTGAGTACTGTGCACCGAGGACCCTGAGCACTGAGCACCCAGCACCCCGAGCACTGAGCACCCAGCACCCCGAGAATGAGCACCCAGCACCCCGAGAATGAGCACCCAGCACCCTGAGTACTGAGCACCCAGCATCCTGAGTACTGAGCACCCAGCACCCCGAGTACTGAGCACTCAGCACCCCGAGCACTGAGCAGCCAGCACCCCGAGAATGAGCACCCAGCACCCTGAGTACTGAGCACCCAGCATCCTGAGTACTGAGCACCCAGCACCCCGAGTACTGAGCACTAAGCCACCCCGAGCACTGAGCACCCAGCACCCCGAGAATGAGCACCCAGCACCCTGAGTACTGAGCACCCAGCATCCTGAGTACTGAGCACCCAGCACCCCGAGCACTGAGCACCCTGAGTACTGAGCACCAAGGACCCTGAGCACTGAGCACCCAGCACGCTGAGTACTGAGCGCTGAGCACCCTGAGTACTGAGCACCGAGCACCCTGAGTACTGAGCACCCAGCACCCAGAGCACTGAGCAGCCAGCACCCTGAGCACTGAGCACCCAGCACCCCGAGCACTGAGCAGCCAGCACCCTGAGTACTGAGCACCCAGCACCCTGAGTACTGAGCACTCAGCACCCTGAGTACTGAGCACCGAGCACCCCGAGCACTGGGCACCCAGCACCCTGAGCACTGAGCACCCTGAGGACTGAGCACCCAGCACAGTGAGTACTGAGCAC
>NW_024544703.1:0-25997 GCF_018167655.1 Microtus oregoni
CACCCAGCACCCTGAGCACTCAGCACCCAGGACCCCCGAGCACTGAGTATTGAGCACCCAGCACCCTGAGTACTGAGCACGCAGCACGCTGAGTACTGAGCACCCAGCACCCTGAGTACTGAGCACCGAGCACCCCCGAGCACTGAGCACCCAGCACCCTGAGCACTGAGCACTGAGCACCCAGCACCCTGAGCACTGAGCACCCAGCACCCCGAGCACTGAGCACACAGCGCCCTGAGCACTGAGCACCCAGCACCCTGAGCACTGAGCACCCAGCCCCCTGAGTACTGAGCACCCAGCACCCTGAGTACTGAGCACCCAGCACCCTGAGCACTGAGAACCCTGAGGACTGAGCACCCAGCACCCCGAGCACTGAGCACCCAGCACCCTGAGCACTGAGCACCTAGCGCCCTGAGCACTGAGCACCCAGCACCCTGAGCACTGAGCACCCAGTCCCCCTGAGTACTGAGCACCCAGCACCATGAGTACTGAGAACCCAGCACCCTGAGTACTGAGCACTCAGCCCCCTGTGTACTGAGCACCGAGCACCCCGAGCACTGAGCACCCAGCACCCTGAGCACTGAGCACCCTAAGGACTGAGCACCCAGCACCCTGAGCACTGAGCACCCAGCACCCTGAGTACTGAGCACCGATCACCCTGAGCACTGAGCACCCAGCACTCTGAGTACTGAGCACCCAGCACCCTGAGCACTGAGCACCCAGCACCCTGAGTACTGAGCACCCTGAGTACTGAGCACCCAGCACCCTGAGCACTGAGCACCCAGGACCCTGAGCACTGAGCACCAGCAACCTGAGTACTGAGCACCCCAACACCCCAGAGTAATGAGCACCCAGCACCCTGAGAACTGAGCACCCAGTACCCTGAGTACTGAGCACCCAGCACCCTGAGTACTGAGCACCCAGCACCCTGAGCACTGAGCACTGAGCACCCAGCCCCCTGAGTACTGAGCACCCAGCACCCTGAGCACTGAGCACCCAGTCCGTTGAGTACTGAGCACCCAGCACCCTGAGTACTGAGCACCGATCACCCTGAGCACTGAGCACCAGCAAGCTGAGTACTGAGCACACAGCACCCCGAGCACTGAGCACCCAGCGCCCCGAGCACTGAGCACCCAGCACCCCGAGCACTGAGCACTGAGCACACTGAGCACTGAGCACCCAGCACCCCCGAGTACTGAGCACAGACCCACCCTGAGTACTGAGCACCCAGCACCCCGAGGACTGAGCACTGAGCACCCTGAGTACTGAGCACCCAGCACCCTGAGCACTGAGAACCCTGAGTACTGAGCACCGAGCACCCTGAGTACTGAGCACCCAGCACCCTGAGCACTGAGCAATGAGCACCCCGAGGACTGAGCACCCAGCACCCTGAGCACTGAACACCCAGCACCTTGAGTACTGAGCACCGAGCACCCCGAGTACTGAGCACCGAGCACCCCAGAGTACTGAGCACCCAGCACCCCTGAGCACTGAGCACCCAGCACCCTGAGCACTGAGCACCCAGCACCCCGAGCACTGAGCACCCAGCACCCTGAGTACTGAGTACCCAACACCCAGAGTAATGAGCACCCAGCACCCCTGAGAACTGAGCACCCAGTACCCTGAGTACTGAGCACCCAGCACCCTGAGTACTGAGCACCCAGCACCCTGAGCACTGAGCACTGAGCACCCAGCACCCTGAGCACTGAGCACTGAGCACCCAGCACCCTGAGCACTGAGCACCCAGCACCCCGAGCACTGAGCACACAGCGCCCTGAGCACTGAGCACCCAGCACCCTGAGCACTGAGCACCCAGCCCCCTGAGTACTGAGCACCCAGCACCCCTGAGTACTGAGCACCCAGCACCCTGAGCACTGAGAACCCCTGAGGACTGAGCACCCAGCACCCCGAGCACTGAGCACCCAGCACCCTGAGCACTGAGCACCTAGCGCCCTGAGCACTGAGCACTCAGCACCCTGAGCACTGAGCACCCAGTCCCCTGAGTACTGAGCACCCAGCACCATGAGTACTGAGAACCCAGCACCCTGAGTACTGAGCACTCAGCCCCCTGTGTACTGAGCACCGAGCACCCCGAGCACTGAGCACCCAGCACCCTGAGCACTGAGCACCCTAAGGACTGAGCACCCAGCACGCTGAGCACTGAGCACCCAGCACCCTGAGTACTGAGCACCGATCACCCTGAGCACTGAGCACCCAGCACCCTGAGTACTGAGCACCCAGCACCCTGAGCACTGAGCACCCAGCACCCTGAGTACTGAGCACCCTGAGTACTGAGCACCGATCACCCTGAGCACTGTGCACCCAGCACCCTGAGTACTGAGCACCCAGCACCCTGAGCACTGAGCACCCAGGACCCTGAGCACTGAGCACCCAGCAACCTGAGTACTGAGCACCCAGCACCCTGAGTACTGAGGATCCAGCACCCTGAGCACTGAGCACCCAGCACCATGAGTACTGAGCACCCAGCACCCTTAGTACTGAGCACCCAGCACCCTGAGTACTCAGCACCCAGCACCCAGAGCACTGAGCACCCAGCACCCTGAGCACTCAGCACCCAGGACCCCCGAGCACTGAGTATTGAGCACCCAGCACCCTGAGTACTGAGCACGCAGCACGCTGAGTACTGAGCACCCAGCACCCTGAGTACTGAGCACCGAGCACCCCGAGCACTGAGCACCCAGCACCCTGAGCACTGAGCACTGAGCACCCAGCACCCTGAGCACTGAGCACCCAGCACCCCGAGCACTGAGCACACAGCGCCCTGAGCACTGAGCACCCAGCACCCTGAGCACTGAGCACCCAGCCCCCTGAGTACTGAGCACCCAGCACCCTGAGTACTGAGCACCCAGCACCCTGAGCACTGAGAACCCCTGAGGACTGAGCACCCAGCACCCCCGAGCACTGAGCACCCAGCACCCTGAGCACTGAGCACCTAGCGCCCTGAGCACTGAGCACCCCCAGCACCCTGAGCACTGAGCACCCAGTCCCCTGAGTACTGAGCACCCAGCACCATGAGTACTGAGAACCCAGCACCCTGAGTACTGAGCACTCAGCCCCCTGTGTACTGAGCACCGAGCACCCCGAGCACTGAGCACCCAGCACCCTGAGCACTGAGCACCCTAAGGACTGAGCACCCAGCACCCTGAGCACTGAGCACCCAGCACCCTGAGTACTGAGCACCGATCACCCTGAGCACTGAGCACCCAGCACTCTGAGTACTGAGCACCCAGCACCCTGAGCACTGAGCACCCAGCACCCTGAGTACTGAGCACCCTGAGTACTGAGCACCCAGCACCCTGAGCACTGAGCACCCAGGACCCTGAGCACTGAGCACCCAGCAACCTGAGTACTGAGCACCCAACACCCAGAGTAATGAGCACCCAGCACCCTGAGAACTGAGCACCCAGTACCCTGAGTACTGAGCACCCAGCACCCTGAGTACTGAGCACCCAGCACCCTGAGCACTGAGCACTGAGCACCCAGCACCCTGAGCACTGAGCACTGAGCACCCAGCAGCCTGAGCACTGAGCACCCAGCACCCCGAGCACTGAGCACACAGCGCCCTGAGCACTGAGCACCCAGCACCCTGAGCACTGAGCACCCAGCCCCCTGAGTACTGAGCACCCAGCCCCCTGAGTACTGAGCACCCAGCACCCAGAGTCCTGAGCACCCAGCACCCTGAGCACTGAGCACCCAGCACCCTGAGTACTGAGCACCCAGCACCCTGAGTACTGAGCACCCAGCACCCTGAGTACTGAGGATCCAGCACCCTGAGCACTGAGCACCCAGCACCCTGAGTACTGAGCACCCAGCACCCTTAGTACTGAGCACCCAGCACCCTGAGTACTCAGCACCCAGCACCCAGAGCACTGAGCACCCAGCACCCTGAGCACTCAGCACCCAGGACCCCGAGCACTGAGTATTGAGCACCCAGCACCCTGAGTACTGAGCACGCAGCACGCTGAGTACTGAGCACCCAGCACCCCGAGCACTGAGCACCCAGCACCATGAGTACTGAGCACCCAGCACCCTGAGTACTGAGCACTCAGCACCCTGAGTACTGAGCACCGAGCACCCCGAGCACTGAGCACCCAGCACCCTGAGCACTGAGCACTGAGCACCCAGCACCCTGAGCACTGAGCACTGAGCACCCAGCACCCTGAGCACTGAGCACCCAGCACCCCGAGCACTGAGCACACAGCGCCCTGAGCACTGAGCACCCAGCACCCTGAGCACTGAGCACCCAGCCCCCTGAGTACTGAGCACCCAGCACCCTGAGTACTGAGCACCCAGCACCCTGAGCACTGAGAACCCTGAGGACTGAGCACCCAGCACCCCGAGCACTGAGCACCCAGCACCCTGAGCACTGAGCACCTAGCGCCCTGAGCACTGAGCACCCAGCACCCTGAGCACTGAGCACCCAGTCCCCTGAGTACTGAGCACCCAGCACCATGAGTACTGAGAACCCAGCACCCTGAGTACTGAGCACTCAGCCCCCTGTGTACTGAGCACTGAGCACCCCGAGCACTGAGCACCCAGCTCCCTGAGCACTGAGCACCCTAAGGACTGAGCACCCAGCACCCTGAGCACTGAGCACCCAGCACCCTGAGTACTGAGCACCGATCACCCTGAGCACTGAGCACCCAGCACCCTGAGTACTGAGCACCCAGCACCCTGAGCACTGAGCACCCAGCACCCTGAGTACTGAGCACCCTGAGTACTGAGCACCCAGCACCCTGAGCACTGAGCACCCAGGACCCTGAGCACTGAGCACCCAGCAACCTGAGTACTGAGCACCCAACACCCAGAGTAATGAGCACCCAGCACCCTGAGAACTGAGCACCCAGTACCCTGAGTACTGAGCACCCAGCACCCTGAGTACTGAGCACCCAGCACCCTGAGCACTGAGCACTGAGCACCCAGCACCCTGAGCACTGAGCACTGAGCACCCAGCAGCCTGAGCACTGAGCACCCAGCACCCCGAGCACTGAGCACACAGCGCCCTGAGCACTGAGCACCCAGCACCCTGAGCACTGAGCACCCAGCCCCCTGAGTACTGAGCACCCAGCACCCTGAGTACTGAGCACCCAGCACCCTGAGCACTGAGAACCCTGAGGACTGAGCACCCAGCACCCCGAGCACTGAGCACCCAGCACCCTGAGCACTGAGCACCTAGCGCCCTGAGCACTGAGCACCCAGCACCCTGAGCACTGAGCACCCAGTCCCCTGAGTACTGAGCACCCAGCACCATGAGTACTGAGAACCCAGCACCCTGAGTACTGAGCACTCAGCCCCCTGTGTACTGAGCACCGAGCACCCCGAGCACTGAGCACCCAGCACCCTGAGCACTGAGCACCCTAAGGACTGAGCACCCAGCACCCTGAGCACTGAGCACCCAGCACCCTGAGTACTGAGCACCGATCACCCTGAGCACTGAGCACGCAGCAAGCTGAGTACTGAGCACACAGCACCCCGAGCACTGAGCACCCAGCGCCCCGAGCACTGAGCACCCAGCACCCCGAGCACTGAGCACTGAGCACACTGAGCACTGAGCACCCAGCACCCCGAGTACTGAGCACAGACCACCCTGAGTACTGAGCACCCAGCACCCCGAGGACTGAGCACTGAGCACCCTGAGTACTGAGCACCCAGCACCCTGAGCACTGAGAACCCTGAGTACTGAGCACCGAGCACCCTGAGTACTGAGCACCCAGCACCCTGAGCACTGAGCAATGAGCACCCCGAGGACTGAGCACCCAGCACCCTGAGCACTGAACACCCAGCACCTTGAGTACTGAGCACCGAGCACCCCGAGTACTGAGCACCGAGCACCCAGAGTACTGAGCACCCAGCACCCTGAGCACTGAGCACCCAGCACCCTGAGCACTGAGCACCCAGCACCCCGAGCACTGAGCACCCAGCACCCTGAGTACTGAGTACCCAACACCCAGAGTAATGAGCACCCAGCACCCTGAGAACTGAGCACCCAGTACCCTGAGTACTGAGCACCCAGCACCCTGAGTACTGAGCACCCAGCACCCTGAGCACTGAGCACTGAGCACCCAGCACCCTGAGCACTGAGCACTGAGCACCCAGCACCCTGAGCACTGAGCACCCAGCACCCCGAGCACTGAGCACACAGCGCCCTGAGCACTGAGCACCCAGCACCCTGCGCACTGAGCACCCAGCCCCCTGAGTACTGAGCACCCAGCACCCTGAGTACTGAGCACCCAGCACCCTGAGCACTGAGAACCCTGAGGACTGAGCACCCAGCACCCCGAGCACTGAGCACCCAGCACCCTGAGCACTGAGCACCTAGCGCCCTGAGCACTGAGCACCCAGCACCCTGAGCACTGAGCACCCAGTCCCCTGAGTACTGAGCACCCAGCACCATGAGTACTGAGAACCCAGCACCCTGAGTACTGAGCACTCAGCCCCCTGTGTACTGAGCACCGAGCACCCCGAGCACTGAGCACCCAGCACCCTGAGCACTGAGCACCCTAAGGACTGAGCACCCAGCACGCTGAGCACTGAGCACCCAGCACCCTGAGTACTGAGCACCGATCACCCTGAGCACTGAGCACCCAGCACCCTGAGTACTGAGCACCCAGCACCCTGAGCACTGAGCACCCAGCACCCTGAGTACTGAGCACCCTGAGTACTGAGCACCCTGAGTACTGAGCACCGATCACCCTGAGCACTGTGCACCCAGCACCCTGAGTACTGAGCACCCAGCACCCTGAGCACTGAGCACCCAGGACCCTGAGCACTGAGCACCCAGCAACCTGAGTACTGAGCACCCAGCACCCTGAGTACTGAGGATCCAGCACCCTGAGCACTGAGCACCCAGCACCATGAGTACTGAGCACCCAGCACCCTTAGTACTGAGCACCCAGCACCCTGAGTACTCAGCACCCAGCACCCAGAGCACTGAGCACCCAGCACCCTGAGCACTCAGCACCCAGGACCCCGAGCACTGAGTATTGAGCACCCAGCACCCTGAGTACTGAGCACGCAGCACGCTGAGTACTGAGCACCCAGCACCCTGAGTACTGAGCACCGAGCACCCCGAGCACTGAGCACCCAGCACCCTGAGCACTGAGCACTGAGCACCCAGCACCCTGAGCACTGAGCACCCAGCACCCCGAGCACTGAGCACACAGCGCCCTGAGCACTGAGCACCCAGCACCCTGAGCACTGAGCACCCAGCCCCCTGAGTACTGAGCACCCAGCACCCTGAGTACTGAGCACCCAGCACCCTGAGCACTGAGAACCCTGAGGACTGAGCACCCAGCACCCCGAGCACTGAGCACCCAGCACCCTGAGCACTGAGCACCTAGCGCCCTGAGCACTGAGCACCCAGCACCCTGAGCACTGAGCACCCAGTCCCCTGAGTACTGAGCACCCAGCACCATGAGTACTGAGAACCCAGCACCCTGAGTACTGAGCACTCAGCCCCCTGTGTACTGAGCACCGAGCACCCCGAGCACTGAGCACCCAGCACCCTGAGCACTGAGCACCCTAAGGACTGAGCACCCAGCACCCTGAGCACTGAGCACCCAGCACCCTGAGTACTGAGCACCGATCACCCTGAGCACTGAGCACCCAGCACTCTGAGTACTGAGCACCCAGCACCCTGAGCACTGAGCACCCAGCACCCTGAGTACTGAGCACCCTGAGTACTGAGCACCCAGCACCCTGAGCACTGAGCACCCAGGACCCTGAGCACTGAGCACCCAGCAACCTGAGTACTGAGCACCCAACACCCAGAGTAATGAGCACCCAGCACCCTGAGAACTGAGCACCCAGTACCCTGAGTACTGAGCACCCAGCACCCTGAGTACTGAGCACCCAGCACCCTGAGCACTGAGCACTGAGCACCCAGCCCCCTGAGTACTGAGCACCCAGCACCCTGAGCACTGAGCACCCAGTCCGTTGAGTACTGAGCACCCAGCACCCTGAGTACTGAGCACCGATCACCCTGAGCACTGAGCACCCAGCAAGCTGAGTACTGAGCACACAGCACCCCGAGCACTGAGCACCCAGCGCCCCGAGCACTGAGCACCCAGCACCCCGAGCACTGAGCACTGAGCACACTGAGCACTGAGCACCCAGCACCCCGAGTACTGAGCACAGACCACCCTGAGTACTGAGCACCCAGCACCCCGAGGACTGAGCACTGAGCACCCTGAGTACTGAGCACCCAGCACCCTGAGCACTGAGAACCCTGAGTACTGAGCACCGAGCACCCTGAGTACTGAGCACCCAGCACCCTGAGTACTGAGTACCCAGTGTACTGAGCACCGAGCACCCAGCACCCTGAGTACTGAGCACCCAGCCCCCTGAGCACTGAGCACCCAGCACCCTGAGCACTGAGCAATGAGCACCCCGAGGACTGAGCACCCAGCACCCTGAGCACTGAACACCCAGCACCTTGAGTACTGAGCACCGAGCACCCCGAGTACTGAGCACCGAGCACTCAGAATACTGAGCACCCAGCACCCTGAGCACTGAGCACCCAGCACCCTGAGCACTGAGCACCCAGCACCCCGAGCACTGAGCACCCAACACCCTGAGTACTGAGCACCCAACACCCAGAGTAATGAGCACCCAGCACCCTGAGAACTGAGCACCCAGTACCCTGAGTACTGAGCACCCAGCACCCTGAGTACTGAGCACCCAGCACCCTGAGCACTGAGCACTGAGCACCCAGCACCCTGAGCACTGAGCACTGAGCACCCAGCACCCTGAGCACTGAGCACCCAGCACACCGAGCACTGAGCACACAGCGCCCTGAGCACTGAGCACCCAGCACCCTGAGCACTGAGCACCCAGCCCCCTGAGTACTGAGCACCCAGCACCCTGAGTACTGAGCACCCAGCACCCTGAGCACTGAGAACCCTGAGGACTGAGCACCCAGCACCCCGAGCACTGAGCACCCAGCACCCTGAGCACTGAGCACCTAGCGCCCTGAGCACTGAGCACCCAGCACCCTGAGCACTGAGCACCCAGCACCCTGAGCACTGAGCACCTAGCGCCCTGAGCACTGAGCACCCAGCACCCTGAGCACTGAGCACCCAGTCCCCTGAGTACTGAGCACCCAGCACCATGAGTACTGAGAACCCAGCACCCTGAGTACTGAGCACTCAGCCCCCTGTGTACTGAGCACCGAGCACCCCGAGCACTGAGCACCCAGCACCCTGAGCACTGAGCACCCTAAGGACTGAGCACCCAGCACCCTGAGCACTGAGCACCCAGCACCCTGAGTACTGAGCACCGATCACCCTGAGCACTGAGCACCCAGCACTCTGAGTACTGAGCACCCAGCACCCTGAGCACTGAGCACCCAGCACCCTGAGTACTGAGCACCCTGAGTACTGAGCACCCAGCACCCTGAGCACTGAGCACCCAGGACCCTGAGCACTGAGCACCCAGCAACCTGAGTACTGAGCACCCAACACCCAGAGTAATGAGCACCCAGCACCCTGAGAACTGAGCACCCAGTACCCTGAGTACTGAGCACCCAGCACCCTGAGTACTGAGCACCCAGCACCCTGAGCACTGAGCACTGAGCACCCAGCACCCTGAGCACTGAGCACTGAGCACCCAGCAGCCTGAGCACTGAGCACCCAGCACCCCGAGCACTGAGCACACAGCGCCCTGAGCACTGAGCACCCAGCACCCTGAGCACTGAGCACCCAGCCCCCTGAGTACTGAGCACCCAGCCCCCTGAGTACTGAGCACCCAGCACCCAGAGTCCTGAGCACCCAGCACCCTGAGCACTGAGCACCCAGCACCCTGAGTACTGAGCACCCAGCACCCTGAGTACTGAGCACCCAGCACCCTGAGTACTGAGGATCCAGCACCCTGAGCACTGAGCACCCAGCACCCTGAGTACTGAGCACCCAGCACCCTTAGTACTGAGCACCCAGCACCCTGAGTACTCAGCACCCAGCACCCAGAGCACTGAGCACCCAGCACCCTGAGCACTCAGCACCCAGGACCCCGAGCACTGAGTATTGAGCACCCAGCACCCTGAGTACTGAGCACGCAGCACGCTGAGTACTGAGCACCCAGCACCCCGAGCACTGAGCACCCAGCACCATGAGTACTGAGCACCCAGCACCCTGAGTACTGAGCACTCAGCACCCTGAGTACTGAGCACCGAGCACCCCGAGCACTGAGCACCCAGCACCCTGAGCACTGAGCACTGAGCACCCAGCACCCTGAGCACTGAGCACTGAGCACCCAGCACCCTGAGCACTGAGCACCCAGCACCCCGAGCACTGAGCACACAGCGCCCTGAGCACTGAGCACCCAGCACCCTGAGCACTGAGCACCCAGCCCCCTGAGTACTGAGCACCCAGCACCCTGAGTACTGAGCACCCAGCACCCTGAGCACTGAGAACCCTGAGGACTGAGCACCCAGCACCCCGAGCACTGAGCACCCAGCACCCTGAGCACTGAGCACCTAGCGCCCTGAGCACTGAGCACCCAGCACCCTGAGCACTGAGCACCCAGTCCCCTGAGTACTGAGCACCCAGCACCATGAGTACTGAGAACCCAGCACCCTGAGTACTGAGCACTCAGCCCCCTGTGTACTGAGCACTGAGCACCCCGAGCACTGAGCACCCAGCACCCTGAGCACTGAGCACCCTAAGGACTGAGCACCCAGCACCCTGAGCACTGAGCACCCAGCACCCTGAGTACTGAGCACCGATCACCCTGAGCACTGAGCACCCAGCACCCTGAGTACTGAGCACCCAGCACCCTGAGCACTGAGCACCCAGCACCCTGAGTACTGAGCACCCAGCACCCTGAGCACTGAGCACCCAGGACCCTGAGCACTGAGCACCCAGCAACCTGAGTACTGAGCACCCAACACCCAGAGTAATGAGCACCCAGCACCCTGAGAACTGAGCACCCAGTACCCTGAGTACTGAGCACCCAGCACCCTGAGTACTGAGCACCCAGCACCCTGAGCACTGAGCACTGAGCACCCAGCACCCTGAGCACTGAGCACTGAGCACCCAGCAGCCTGAGCACTGAGCACCCAGCACCCCGAGCACTGAGCACACAGCGCCCTGAGCACTGAGCACCCAGCACCCTGAGCACTGAGCACCCAGCCCCCTGAGTACTGAGCACCCAGCACCCTGAGTACTGAGCACCCAGCACCCTGAGCACTGAGAACCCTGAGGACTGAGCACCCAGCACCCCGAGCACTGAGCACCCAGCACCCTGAGCACTGAGCACCTAGCGCCCTGAGCACTGAGCACCCAGCACCCTGAGCACTGAGCACCCAGTCCCCTGAGTACTGAGCACCCAGCACCATGAGTACTGAGAACCCAGCACCCTGAGTACTGAGCACTCAGCCCCCTGTGTACTGAGCACCGAGCACCCCGAGCACTGAGCACCCAGCACCCTGAGCACTGAGCACCCTAAGGACTGAGCACCCAGCACCCTGAGCACTGAGCACCCAGCACCCTGAGTACTGAGCACCGATCACCCTGAGCACTGAGCACGCAGCAAGCTGAGTACTGAGCACACAGCACCCCGAGCACTGAGCACCCAGCGCCCCGAGCACTGAGCACCCAGCACCCCGAGCACTGAGCACTGAGCACACTGAGCACTGAGCACCCAGCACCCCGAGTACTGAGCACAGACCACCCTGAGTACTGAGCACCCAGCACCCCGAGGACTGAGCACTGAGCACCCTGAGTACTGAGCACCCAGCACCCTGAGCACTGAGAACCCTGAGTACTGAGCACCGAGCACCCTGAGTACTGAGCACCCAGCACCCTGAGCACTGAGCAATGAGCACCCCGAGGACTGAGCACCCAGCACCCTTAGCACTGAACACCCAGCACCTTGAGTACTGAGCACCGAGCACCCCGAGTACTGAGCACCGAGCACCCAGAGTACTGAGCACCCAGCACCCTGAGCACTGAGCACCCAGCACCCTGAGCACTGAGCACCCAGCACCCCGAGCACTGAGCACCCAGCACCCTGAGTACTGAGTACCCAACACCCAGAGTAATGAGCACCCAGCACCCTGAGAACTGAGCACCCAGTACCCTGAGTACTGAGCACCCAGCACCCTGAGTACTGAGCACCCAGCACCCTGAGCACTGAGCACTGAGCACCCAGCACCCTGAGCACTGAGCACTGAGCACCCAGCACCCTGAGCACTGAGCACCCAGCACCCCGAGCACTGAGCACACAGCGCCCTGAGCACTGAGCACCCAGCACCCTGAGCACTGAGCACCCAGCCCCCTGAGTACTGAGCACCCAGCACCCTGAGTACTGAGCACCCAGCACCCTGAGCACTGAGAACCCTGAGGACTGAGCACCCAGCACCCCGAGCACTGAGCACCCAGCACCCTGAGCACTGAGCACCTAGCGCCCTGAGCACTGAGCACCCAGCACCCTGAGCACTGAGCACCCAGTCCCCTGAGTACTGAGCACCCAGCACCATGAGTACTGACAACCCAGCACCCTGAGTACTGAGCACTCAGCCCCCTGTGTACTGAGCACCGAGCACCCCGAGCACTGAGCACCCAGCACCCTGAGCACTGAGCACCCTAAGGACTGAGCACAAAGCACGCTGAGCACTGAGCACCCAGCACCCTGAGTACTGAGCACCGATCACCCTGAGCACTGAGCACCCAGCACCCTGAGTACTGAGCACCCAGCACCCTGAGCACTGAGCACCCAGCACCCTGAGTACTGAGCACCCTGAGTACTGAGCACCGATCACCCTGAGCACTGTGCACCCAGCACCCTGAGTACTGAGCACCCAGCACCCTGAGCACTGAGCACCCAGGACCCTGAGCACTGAGCACCCAGCAACCTGAGTACTGAGCACCCAGCACCCTGAGTACTGAGGATCCAGCACCCTGAGCACTGAGCACCCAGCACCATGAGTACTGAGCACCCAGCACCCTTAGTACTGAGCACCCAGCACCCTGAGTACTCAGCACCCAGCACCCAGAGCACTGAGCACCCAGCACCCTGAGCACTCAGCACCCAGGACCCCGAGCACTGAGTATTGAGCACCCAGCACCCTGAGTACTGAGCACGCAGCACGCTGAGTACTGAGCACCCAGCACCCTGAGTACTGAGCACCGAGCACCCCGAGCACTGAGCACCCAGCACCCTGAGCACTGAGCACTGAGCACCCAGCACCCTGAGCACTGAGCACCCAGCACCCCGAGCACTGAGCACACAGCGCCCTGAGCACTGAGCACCCAGCACCCTGAGCACTGAGCACCCAGCCCCCTGAGTACTGAGCACCCAGCACCCTGAGTACTGAGCACCCAGCACCCTGAGCACTGAGAACCCTGAGGACTGAGCACCCAGCACCCCGAGCACTGAGCACCCAGCACCCTGAGCACTGAGCACCTAGCGCCCTGAGCACTGAGCACCCAGCACCCTGAGCACTGAGCACCCAGTCCCCTGAGTACTGAGCACCCAGCACCATGAGTACTGAGAACCCAGCACCCTGAGTACTGAGCACTCAGCCCCCTGTGTACTGAGCACCGAGCACCCCGAGCACTGAGCACCCAGCACCCTGAGCACTGAGCACCCTAAGGACTGAGCACCCAGCACCCTGAGCACTGAGCACCCAGCACCCTGAGTACTGAGCACCGATCACCCTGAGCACTGAGCACCCAGCACTCTGAGTACTGAGCACCCAGCACCCTGAGCACTGAGCACCCAGCACCCTGAGTACTGAGCACCCTGAGTACTGAGCACCCAGCACCCTGAGCACTGAGCACCCAGGACCCTGAGCACTGAGCACCCAGCAACCTGAGTACTGAGCACCCAACACCCAGAGTAATGAGCACCCAGCACCCTGAGAACTGAGCACCCAGTACCCTGAGTACTGAGCACCCAGCACCCTGAGTACTGAGCACCCAGCACCCTGAGCACTGAGCACTGAGCACCCAGCACCCTGAGCACTGAGCACTGAGCACCCAGCAGCCTGAGCACTGAGCACCCAGCACCCCGAGCACTGAGCACACAGCGCCCTGAGCACTGAGCACCCAGCACCCTGAGCACTGAGCACCCAGCCCCCTGAGTACTGAGCACCCAGCCCCCTGAGTACTGAGCACCCAGCACCCTGAGCACTGAGCACCCAGTCCGCTGAGTACTGAGCACCCAGCACCCTGAGTACTGAGCACCGATCACCCTGAGCACTGAGCACCCAGCAAGCTGAGTACTGAGCACACAGCACCCCGAGCACTGAGCACCCAGCGCCCCGAGCACTGAGCACCCAGCACCCCGAGCACTGAGCACTGAGCACACTGAGCACTGAGCACCCAGCACCCTGAGTACTGAGTACCCAGTGTACTGAGCACCGAGCACCCAGCACCCTGAGTACTGAGCACAGACCACCCTGAGTACTGAGCACCCAGCACCCCGAGGACTGAGCACTGAGCACCCTGAGTACTGAGCACCCAGCACCCTGAGCACTGAGAACCCTGAGTACTGAGCACCGAGCACCCTGAGTACTGAGCACCCAGCACCCTGAGTACTGAGTACCCAGTGTACTGAGCACCGAGCACCCAGCACCCTGAGTACTGAGCACCCAGCACCCTGAGCACTGAGCACTGAGCACCCAGCACCCTGAGCACTGAGCACTGAGCACCCAGCACCCTGAGCACTGAGCACCCAGCACCCCGAGCACTGAGCACACAGCGCCCTGAGCACTGAGCACCCAGCACCCTGAGCACTGAGCACCCAGCCCCCTGAGTACTGAGCACCCAGCACCCTGAGTACTGAGCACCCAGCACCCTGAGCACTGAGAACCCTGAGGACTGAGCACCCAGCACCCCGAGCACTGAGCACCCAGCACCCTGAGCACTGAGCACCTAGCGCCCTGAGCACTGAGCACCCAGCACCCTGAGCACTGAGCACCCAGTCCCCTGAGTACTGAGCACCCAGCACCATGAGTACTGAGAACCCAGCACCCTGAGTACTGAGCACTCAGCCCCCTGTGTACTGAGCACTGAGCACCCCGAGCACTGAGCACCCAGCACCCTGAGCACTGAGCACCCTAAGGACTGAGCACCCAGCACCCTGAGCACTGAGCACCCAGCACCCTGAGTACTGAGCACCGATCACCCTGAGCACTGAGCACCCAGCACCCTGAGTACTGAGCACCCAGCACCCTGAGCACTGAGCACCCAGCACCCTGAGTACTGAGCACCCTGAGTACTGAGCACCCAGCACCCTGAGCACTGAGCACCCAGGACCCTGAGCACTGAGCACCCAGCAACCTGAGTACTGAGCACCCAACACCCAGAGTAATGAGCACCCAGCACCCTGAGAACTGAGCACCCAGTACCCTGAGTACTGAGCACCCAGCACCCTGAGTACTGAGCACCCAGCACCCTGAGCACTGAGCACTGAGCACCCAGCACCCTGAGCACTGAGCACTGAGCACCCAGCAGCCTGAGCACTGATCACCCAGCACCCCGAGCACTGAGCACACAGCGCCCTGAGCACTGAGCACCCAGCACCCTGAGCACTGAGCACCCAGCCCCCTGAGTACTGAGCACCCAGCACCCTGAGTACTGAGCACCCAGCACCCTGAGCACTGAGAACCCTGAGGACTGAGCACCCAGCACCCCGAGCACTGAGCACCCAGCACCCTGAGCACTGAGCACCTAGCGCCCTGAGCACTGAGCACCCAGCACCCTGAGCACTGAGCACCCAGTCCCCTGAGTACTGAGCACCCAGCACCATGAGTACTGAGAACCCAGCACCCTGAGTACTGAGCACTCAGCCCCCTGTGTACTGAGCACCGAGCACCCCGAGCACTGAGCACCCAGCACCCTGAGCACTGAGCACCCTAAGGACTGAGCACCCAGCACCCTGAGCACTGAGCACCCAGCACCCTGAGTACTGAGCACCGATCACCCTGAGCACTGAGCACGCAGCAAGCTGAGTACTGAGCACACAGCACCCCGAGCACTGAGCACCCAGCGCCCCGAGCACTGAGCACCCAGCACCCCGAGCACTGAGCACTGAGCACACTGAGCACTGAGCACCCAGCACCCCGAGTACTGAGCACAGACCACCCTGAGTACTGAGCACCCAGCACCCCGAGGACTGAGCACTGAGCACCCTGAGTACTGAGCACCCAGCACCCTGAGCACTGAGAACCCTGAGTACTGAGCACCGAGCACCCTGAGTACTGAGCACCCAGCACCCTGAGCACTGAGCAATGAGCACCCCGAGGACTGAGCACCCAGCACCCTGAGCACTGAACACCCAGCACCTTGAGTACTGAGCACCGAGCACCCCGAGTACTGAGCACAGAGCACCCAGAGTACTGAGCACCCAGCACCCTGAGCACTGAGCACCCAGCACCCTGAGCACTGAGCACCCAGCACCCCGAGCACTGAGCACCCAGCACCCTGAGTACTGAGTACCCAACACCCAGAGTAATGAGCACCCAGCACCCTGAGAACTGAGCACCCAGTACCCTGAGTACTGAGCACCCAGCACCCTGAGTACTGAGCACCCAGCACCCTGAGCACTGAGCACTGAGCACCCAGCACCCTGAGCACTGAGCACTGAGCACCCAGCACCCTGAGCACTGAGCACCCAGCACCCCGAGCACTGAGCACACAGCGCCCTGAGCACTGAGCACCCAGCACCCTGAGCACTGAGCACCCAGCCCCCTGAGTACTGAGCACCCAGCACCCTGAGTACTGAGCACCCAGCACCCTGAGCACTGAGAACCCTGAGGACTGAGCACCCAGCACCCCGAGCACTGAGCACCCAGCACCCTGAGCACTGAGCACCTAGCGCCCTGAGCACTGAGCACCCAGCACCCTGAGCACTGAGCACCCAGTCCCCTGAGTACTGAGCACCCAGCACCATGAGTACTGAGAACCCAGCACCCTGAGTACTGAGCACTCAGCCCCCTGTGTACTGAGCACCGAGCACCCCGAGCACTGAGCACCCAGCACCCTGAGCACTGAGCACCCTAAGGACTGAGCACCCAGCACGCTGAGCACTGAGCACCCAGCACCCTGAGTACTGAGCACCGATCACCCTGAGCACTGAGCACCCAGCACCCTGAGTACTGAGCACCCAGCACCCTGAGCACTGAGCACCCAGCACCCTGAGTACTGAGCACCCTGAGTACTGAGCACCGATCACCCTGAGCACTGTGCACCCAGCACCCTGAGTACTGAGCACCCAGCACCCTGAGCACTGAGCACCCAGGACCCTGAGCACTGAGCACCCAGCAACCTGAGTACTGAGCACCCAGCACCCTGAGTACTGAGGATCCAGCACCCTGAGCACTGAGCACCCAGCACCATGAGTACTGAGCACCCAGCACCCTTAGTACTGAGCACCCAGCACCCTGAGTACTCAGCACCCAGCACCCAGAGCACTGAGCACCCAGCACCCTGAGCACTCAGCACCCAGGACCCCGAGCACTGAGTATTGAGCACCCAGCACCCTGAGTACTGAGCACGCAGCACGCTGAGTACTGAGCACCCAGCACCCTGAGTACTGAGCACCGAGCACCCCGAGCACTGAGCACCCAGCACCCTGAGCACTGAGCACTGAGCACCCAGCACCCTGAGCACTGAGCACCCAGCACCCCGAGCACTGAGCACACAGCGCCCTGAGCACTGAGCACCCAGCACCCTGAGCACTGAGCACCCAGCCCCCTGAGTACTGAGCACCCAGCACCCTGAGTACTGAGCACCCAGCACCCTGAGCACTGAGAACCCTGAGGACTGAGCACCCAGCACCCCGAGCACTGAGCACCCAGCACCCTGAGCACTGAGCACCTAGCGCCCTGAGCACTGAGCACCCAGCACCCTGAGCACTGAGCACCCAGTCCCCTGAGTACTGAGCACCCAGCACCATGAGTACTGAGAACCCAGCACCCTGAGTACTGAGCACTCAGCCCCCTGTGTACTGAGCACCGAGCACCCCGAGCACTGAGCACCCAGCACCCTGAGCACTGAGCACCCTAAGGACTGAGCACCCAGCACCCTGAGCACTGAGCACCCAGCACCCTGAGTACTGAGCACCGATCACCCTGAGCACTGAGCACCCAGCACTCTGAGTACTGAGCACCCAGCACCCTGAGCACTGAGCACCCAGCACCCTGAGTACTGAGCACCCTGAGTACTGAGCACCCAGCACCCTGAGCACTGAGCACCCAGGACCCTGAGCACTGAGCACCCAGCAACCTGAGTACTGAGCACCCAACACCCAGAGTAATGAGCACCCAGCACCCTGAGAACTGAGCACCCAGTACCCTGAGTACTGAGCACCCAGCACCCTGAGTACTGAGCACCCAGCACCCTGAGCACTGAGCACTGAGCACCCAGCCCCCTGAGTACTGAGCACCCAGCACCCTGAGCACTGAGCACCCAGTCCGTTGAGTACTGAGCACCCAGCACCCTGAGTACTGAGCACCGATCACCCTGAGCACTGAGCACCCAGCAAGCTGAGTACTGAGCACACAGCACCCCGAGCACTGAGCACCCAGCGCCCCGAGCACTGAGCACCCAGCACCCCGAGCACTGAGCACTGAGCACACTGAGCACTGAGCACCCAGCACCCCGAGTACTGAGCACAGACCACCCTGAGTACTGAGCACCCAGCACCCCGAGGACTGAGCACTGAGCACCCTGAGTACTGAGCACCCAGCACCCTGAGCACTGAGAACCCTGAGTACTGAGCACCGAGCACCCTGAGTACTGAGCACCCAGCACCCTGAGTACTGAGTACCCAGTGTACTGAGCACCGAGCACCCAGCACCCTGAGTACTGAGCACCCAGCCCCCTGAGCACTGAGCACCCAGCACCCTGAGCACTGAGCAATGAGCACCCCGAGGACTGAGCACCCAGCACCCTGAGCACTGAACACCCAGCACCTTGAGTACTGAGCACCGAGCACCCCGAGTACTGAGCACCGAGCACTCAGAATACTGAGCACCCAGCACCCTGAGCACTGAGCACCCAGCACCCTGAGCACTGAGCACCCAGCACCCCGAGCACTGAGCACCCAACACCCTGTGTACTGAGCACCCAACACCCAGAGTAATGAGCACCCAGCACCCTGAGAACTGAGCACCCAGTACCCTGAGTACTGAGCACCCAGCACCCTGAGTACTGAGCACCCAGCACCCTGAGCACTGAGCACTGAGCACCCAGCACCCTGAGCACTGAGCACTGAGCACCCAGCACCCTGAGCACTGAGCACCCAGCACACCGAGCACTGAGCACACAGCGCCCTGAGCACTGAGCACCCAGCACCCTGAGCACTGAGCACCCAGCCCCCTGAGTACTGAGCACCCAGCACCCTGAGTACTGAGCACCCAGCACCCTGAGCACTGAGAACCCTGAGGACTGAGCACCCAGCACCCCGAGCACTGAGCACCCAGCACCCTGAGCACTGAGCACCTAGCGCCCTGAGCACTGAGCACCCAGCACCCTGAGCACTGAGCACCCAGCACCCTGAGCACTGAGCACCTAGCGCCCTGAGCACTGAGCACCCAGCACCCTGAGCACTGAGCACCCAGTCCCCTGAGTACTGAGCACCCAGCACCATGAGTACTGAGAACCCAGCACCCTGAGTACTGAGCACTCAGCCCCCTGTGTACTGAGCACCGAGCACCCCGAGCACTGAGCACCCAGCACCCTGAGCACTGAGCACCCTAAGGACTGAGCACCCAGCACCCTGAGCACTGAGCACCCAGCACCCTGAGTACTGAGCACCGATCACCCTGAGCACTGAGCACCCAGCACTCTGAGTACTGAGCACCCAGCACCCTGAGCACTGAGCACCCAGCACCCTGAGTACTGAGCACCCTGAGTACTGAGCACCCAGCACCCTGAGCACTGAGCACCCAGGACCCTGAGCACTGAGCACCCAGCAACCTGAGTACTGAGCACCCAACACCCAGAGTAATGAGCACCCAGCACCCTGAGAACTGAGCACCCAGTACCCTGAGTACTGAGCACCCAGCACCCTGAGTACTGAGCACCCAGCACCCTGAGCACTGAGCACTGAGCACCCAGCACCCTGAGCACTGAGCACTGAGCACCCAGCAGCCTGAGCACTGAGCACCCAGCACCCCGAGCACTGAGCACACAGCGCCCTGAGCACTGAGCACCCAGCACCCTGAGCACTGAGCACCCAGCCCCCTGAGTACTGAGCACCCAGCCCCCTGAGTACTGAGCACCCAGCACCCAGAGTCCTGAGCACCCAGCACCCTGAGCACTGAGCACCCAGCACCCTGAGTACTGAGCACCCAGCACCCTGAGTACTGAGCACCCAGCACCCTGAGTACTGAGGATCCAGCACCCTGAGCACTGAGCACCCAGCACCCTGAGTACTGAGCACCCAGCACCCTTAGTACTGAGCACCCAGCACCCTGAGTACTCAGCACCCAGCACCCAGAGCACTGAGCACCCAGCACCCTGAGCACTCAGCACCCAGGACCCCGAGCACTGAGTATTGAGCACCCAGCACCCTGAGTACTGAGCACGCAGCACGCTGAGTACTGAGCACCCAGCACCCCGAGCACTGAGCACCCAGCACCATGAGTACTGAGCACCCAGCACCCTGAGTACTGAGCACTCAGCACCCTGAGTACTGAGCACCGAGCACCCCGAGCACTGAGCACCCAGCACCCTGAGCACTGAGCACTGAGCACCCAGCACCCTGAGCACTGAGCACTGAGCACCCAGCACCCTGAGCACTGAGCACCCAGCACCCCGAGCACTGAGCACACAGCGCCCTGAGCACTGAGCACCCAGCACCCTGAGCACTGAGCACCCAGCCCCCTGAGTACTGAGCACCCAGCACCCTGAGTACTGAGCACCCAGCACCCTGAGCACTGAGAACCCTGAGGACTGAGCACCCAGCACCCCGAGCACTGAGCACCCAGCACCCTGAGCACTGAGCACCTAGCGCCCTGAGCACTGAGCACCCAGCACCCTGAGCACTGAGCACCCAGTCCCCTGAGTACTGAGCACCCAGCACCATGAGTACTGAGAACCCAGCACCCTGAGTACTGAGCACTCAGCCCCCTGTGTACTGAGCACTGAGCACCCCGAGCACTGAGCACCCAGCACCCTGAGCACTGAGCACCCTAAGGACTGAGCACCCAGCACCCTGAGCACTGAGCACCCAGCACCCTGAGTACTGAGCACCGATCACCCTGAGCACTGAGCACCCAGCACCCTGAGTACTGAGCACCCAGCACCCTGAGCACTGAGCACCCAGCACCCTGAGTACTGAGCACCCAGCACCCTGAGCACTGAGCACCCAGGACCCTGAGCACTGAGCACCCAGCAACCTGAGTACTGAGCACCCAACACCCAGAGTAATGAGCACCCAGCACCCTGAGAACTGAGCACCCAGTACCCTGAGTACTGAGCACCCAGCACCCTGAGTACTGAGCACCCAGCACCCTGAGCACTGAGCACTGAGCACCCAGCACCCTGAGCACTGAGCACTGAGCACCCAGCAGCCTGAGCACTGAGCACCCAGCACCCCGAGCACTGAGCACACAGCGCCCTGAGCACTGAGCACCCAGCACCCTGAGCACTGAGCACCCAGCCCCCTGAGTACTGAGCACCCAGCACCCTGAGTACTGAGCACCCAGCACCCTGAGCACTGAGAACCCTGAGGACTGAGCACCCAGCACCCCGAGCACTGAGCACCCAGCACCCTGAGCACTGAGCACCTAGCGCCCTGAGCACTGAGCACCCAGCACCCTGAGCACTGAGCACCCAGTCCCCTGAGTACTGAGCACCCAGCACCATGAGTACTGAGAACCCAGCACCCTGAGTACTGAGCACTCAGCCCCCTGTGTACTGAGCACCGAGCACCCCGAGCACTGAGCACCCAGCACCCTGAGCACTGAGCACCCTAAGGACTGAGCACCCAGCACCCTGAGCACTGAGCACCCAGCACCCTGAGTACTGAGCACCGATCACCCTGAGCACTGAGCACGCAGCAAGCTGAGTACTGAGCACACAGCACCCCGAGCACTGAGCACCCAGCGCCCCGAGCACTGAGCACCCAGCACCCCGAGCACTGAGCACTGAGCACACTGAGCACTGAGCACCCAGCACCCCGAGTACTGAGCACAGACCACCCTGAGTACTGAGCACCCAGCACCCCGAGGACTGAGCACTGAGCACCCTGAGTACTGAGCACCCAGCACCCTGAGCACTGAGAACCCTGAGTACTGAGCACCGAGCACCCTGAGTACTGAGCACCCAGCACCCTGAGCACTGAGCAATGAGCACCCCGAGGACTGAGCACCCAGCACCCTTAGCACTGAACACCCAGCACCTTGAGTACTGAGCACCGAGCACCCCGAGTACTGAGCACCGAGCACCCAGAGTACTGAGCACCCAGCACCCTGAGCACTGAGCACCCAGCACCCTGAGCACTGAGCACCCAGCACCCCGAGCACTGAGCACCCAGCACCCTGAGTACTGAGTACCCAACACCCAGAGTAATGAGCACCCAGCACCCTGAGAACTGAGCACCCAGTACCCTGAGTACTGAGCACCCAGCACCCTGAGTACTGAGCACCCAGCACCCTGAGCACTGAGCACTGAGCACCCAGCACCCTGAGCACTGAGCACTGAGCACCCAGCACCCTGAGCACTGAGCACCCAGCACCCCGAGCACTGAGCACACAGCGCCCTGAGCACTGAGCACCCAGCACCCTGAGCACTGAGCACCCAGCCCCCTGAGTACTGAGCACCCAGCACCCTGAGTACTGAGCACCCAGCACCCTGAGCACTGAGAACCCTGAGGACTGAGCACCCAGCACCCCGAGCACTGAGCACCCAGCACCCTGAGCACTGAGCACCTAGCGCCCTGAGCACTGAGCACCCAGCACCCTGAGCACTGAGCACCCAGTCCCCTGAGTACTGAGCACCCAGCACCATGAGTACTGACAACCCAGCACCCTGAGTACTGAGCACTCAGCCCCCTGTGTACTGAGCACCGAGCACCCCGAGCACTGAGCACCCAGCACCCTGAGCACTGAGCACCCTAAGGACTGAGCACCCAGCACGCTGAGCACTGAGCACCCAGCACCCTGAGTACTGAGCACCGATCACCCTGAGCACTGAGCACCCAGCACCCTGAGTACTGAGCACCCAGCACCCTGAGCACTGAGCACCCAGCACCCTGAGTACTGAGCACCCTGAGTACTGAGCACCGATCACCCTGAGCACTGTGCACCCAGCACCCTGAGTACTGAGCACCCAGCACCCTGAGCACTGAGCACCCAGGACCCTGAGCACTGAGCACCCAGCAACCTGAGTACTGAGCACCCAGCACCCTGAGTACTGAGGATCCAGCACCCTGAGCACTGAGCACCCAGCACCATGAGTACTGAGCACCCAGCACCCTTAGTACTGAGCACCCAGCACCCTGAGTACTCAGCACCCAGCACCCAGAGCACTGAGCACCCAGCACCCTGAGCACTCAGCACCCAGGACCCCGAGCACTGAGTATTGAGCACCCAGCACCCTGAGTACTGAGCACGCAGCACGCTGAGTACTGAGCACCCAGCACCCTGAGTACTGAGCACCGAGCACCCCGAGCACTGAGCACCCAGCACCCTGAGCACTGAGCACTGAGCACCCAGCACCCTGAGCACTGAGCACCCAGCACCCCGAGCACTGAGCACACAGCGCCCTGAGCACTGAGCACCCAGCACCCTGAGCACTGAGCACCCAGCCCCCTGAGTACTGAGCACCCAGCACCCTGAGTACTGAGCACCCAGCACCCTGAGCACTGAGAACCCTGAGGACTGAGCACCCAGCACCCCGAGCACTGAGCACCCAGCACCCTGAGCACTGAGCACCTAGCGCCCTGAGCACTGAGCACCCAGCACCCTGAGCACTGAGCACCCAGTCCCCTGAGTACTGAGCACCCAGCACCATGAGTACTGAGAACCCAGCACCCTGAGTACTGAGCACTCAGCCCCCTGTGTACTGAGCACCGAGCACCCCGAGCACTGAGCACCCAGCACCCTGAGCACTGAGCACCCTAAGGACTGAGCACCCAGCACCCTGAGCACTGAGCACCCAGCACCCTGAGTACTGAGCACCGATCACCCTGAGCACTGAGCACCCAGCACTCTGAGTACTGAGCACCCAGCACCCTGAGCACTGAGCACCCAGCACCCTGAGTACTGAGCACCCTGAGTACTGAGCACCCAGCACCCTGAGCACTGAGCACCCAGGACCCTGAGCACTGAGCACCCAGCAACCTGAGTACTGAGCACCCAACACCCAGAGTAATGAGCACCCAGCACCCTGAGAACTGAGCACCCAGTACCCTGAGTACTGAGCACCCAGCACCCTGAGTACTGAGCACCCAGCACCCTGAGCACTGAGCACTGAGCACCCAGCACCCTGAGCACTGAGCACTGAGCACCCAGCAGCCTGAGCACTGAGCACCCAGCACCCCGAGCACTGAGCACACAGCGCCCTGAGCACTGAGCACCCAGCACCCTGAGCACTGAGCACCCAGCCCCCTGAGTACTGAGCACCCAGCCCCCTGAGTACTGAGCACCCAGCACCCTGAGCACTGAGCACCCAGTCCGCTGAGTACTGAGCACCCAGCACCCTGAGTACTGAGCACCGATCACCCTGAGCACTGAGCACCCAGCAAGCTGAGTACTGAGCACACAGCACCCCGAGCACTGAGCACCCAGCGCCCCGAGCACTGAGCACCCAGCACCCGAGCACTGAGCACTGAGCACACTGAGCACTGAGCACCCAGCACCCTGAGTACTGAGTACCCAGTGTACTGAGCACCGAGCACCCAGCACCCTGAGTACTGAGCACAGACCACCCTGAGTACTGAGCACCCAGCACCCCGAGGACTGAGCACTGAGCACCCTGAGTACTGAGCACCCAGCACCCTGAGCACTGAGAACCCTGAGTACTGAGCACCGAGCACCCTGAGTACTGAGCACCCAGCACCCTGAGTACTGAGTACCCAGTGTACTGAGCACCGAGCACCCAGCACCCTGAGTACTGAGCACTCAGCACCCTGAGTACTGAGCACCGAGCACCCCGAGCACTGAGCACCCAGCACCCTGAGCACTGAGCACTGAGCACCCAGCACCCTGAGCACTGAGCACTGAGCACCCAGCACCCTGAGCACTGAGCACCCAGCACCCCGAGCACTGAGCACACAGCGCCCTGAGCACTGAGCACCCAGCACCCTGAGCACTGAGCACCCAGCCCCCTGAGTACTGAGCACCCAGCACCCTGAGTACTGAGCACCCAGCACCCTGAGCACTGAGAACCCTGAGGACTGAGCACCCAGCACCCCGAGCACTGAGCACCCAGCACCCTGAGCACTGAGCACCTAGCGCCCTGAGCACTGAGCACCCAGCACCCTGAGCACTGAGCACCCAGTCCCCTGAGTACTGAGCACCCAGCACCATGAGTACTGAGAACCCAGCACCCTGAGTACTGAGCACTCAGCCCCCTGTGTACTGAGCACTGAGCACCCCGAGCACTGAGCACCCAGCACCCTGAGCACTGAGCACCCTAAGGACTGAGCACCCAGCACCCTGAGCACTGAGCACCCAGCACCCTGAGTACTGAGCACCGATCACCCTGAGCACTGAGCACCCAGCACCCTGAGTACTGAGCACCCAGCACCCTGAGCACTGAGCACCCAGCACCCTGAGTACTGAGCACCCTGAGTACTGAGCACCCAGCACCCTGAGCACTGAGCACCCAGGACCCTGAGCACTGAGCACCCAGCAACCTGAGTACTGAGCACCCAACACCCAGAGTAATGAGCACCCAGCACCCTGAGAACTGAGCACCCAGTACCCTGAGTACTGAGCACCCAGCACCCTGAGTACTGAGCACCCAGCACCCTGAGCACTGAGCACTGAGCACCCAGCACCCTGAGCACTGAGCACTGAGCAC
>NW_024544704.1:0-25429 GCF_018167655.1 Microtus oregoni
CAGTACTCAGGGTGCTGGGTGCTCAGTGCTCAGGGTGGCTGGGTGCTCAGTGCTCAGGGTGCTGGGTGCTCAGTGCTCAGGGTGTGGGTGCTCAGTGCTCGGGGTGCTGGGTGCTCAGTGCTCAGGCGTGATCGGTGCTCAGTACTCAGGGTGCTGGGTGCTCAGTGCTCAGGGTGCTGGGTGCTCAGTCCTCAGGGTGCTCAGTGCTCAGGGTGCTGGGTGCTCAGTACTCATGGTGCTGGGTGCTCAGTACTCAGGGGGCTGGGTGCTCAGCGCTCAGTGTGCTGGGTGCTCAGTGCTCAGGGCGCTGGGTGCTCAGTGCTCGGGTGTGCTGGGTGCTCAGTGCTCGGGTGCTGGGTGGTCAGTGCTCAGTGCTCAAGGTGCTGGGTGCTCAGTGCTCAGTGCTCAGGGTGCTGGGTGCTCAGTACTCAGGGTGCTGGGTGCTCAGTACTCAGGGTGCTGGGTGCTCAGTTCTCAGGGTGCTGGGTGATCAGTACTCTGGGTGTTGGGTGCTCAGTACTCAGGTTGCTCAGTGCTCAGTACTCGGGGTGCTCGGTGCTCAGTGCTCAGTGTGCTCAGTGCTCAGGGTGCTGGGTGCTCAGTGCTCGGGGCGCTGGGTGCTCAGTGCTCGGGGTGCTGGGTGCTCAGTACTCAGGGTGCTGTGTGCTCAGTGCTCTGTACTCAGCGTGCTGGGTGCTCAGTGCTCAGTGGCTGAGGGTGCTCAGTGCTCAGGGTGCTCAGTGCTCAGGGTGCTGGGTGCTCAGGGTGCTGGGTGCTCAGTGCTCGGGGTGCTGGGTGCTCAGTTCTCAGTGCTCAGGGTGCTGGGTGCTCAGTGCTCTGTGCTCAGGGTGCTGGGTGTTCAGTACTCAGGGTGCTCGGTGCTCAGTGCTCAGGGTGCTAGGTGCTCAGGACCTCAGGGTGCTGGGTGCTCAGTGCTCGGGGTGCTGGGTGCTCAGTACTCAGGGTGCAGGGTGCTCAGTACTCAGGGTGCTGGGTGCTCAGTGCTCAGGGTGCTGGGTGCTCAGTACTCAGGGTGCTCGGTGCTCAGTACTCAGGGTGCTCGAGTGCTCAGTACTCAGGGTGCTGGGTGCTCAGTACTCAGGGTGCTGAGTGCTCAGTACTCAGGGTGCTGGGTGCTCAGTGCTCAGGGTGCTGGGTGCTCAGTGCTCTGGGTGCTGGGTGCTCACTGCTCAGGGTGCTGGGTGCTCAGTGCTCCAGGGTGCTGGGTGCCTCAGTGATCGGGGTGATGGGTGCTGAGTGCTCAGGGTGCCTGAGTGCTCAGTGCTCGGGGTGCTCGGTGCTCAGTGCTCAGGGTCCTGGGTGCTCAGTACTCAGGGTGCTGGGTGCTTAGTAATCAGGGTGCTCAGTGCTCAGTACACAGGGTGCTGGGTGCTCAGTGCTCGGGTGCTGGGTGCTCAGTGCTCCAGTACTCAGGGTGCTGGGTGTTCAGTGCTCAGGGTGCTGGGTGCTCAGTGCTCAGGGTGCTGGGTGCTCAGTGCTCGGAGAGCTCGGTGCTCAGTACTCAGGGTGCTGGGTGCTCAGTACTCAGTGCTCGGGGTCCTGGGTTGCTCCGTGCTCGGGGTGATCTGTTCTCAGTACTCAGGGTGCTGGGTGCTCAGTGCTCGGGGTGCTGGGTGCTCAGTCCTCGGGGTGCTCAGTACTCAGGGTACTGGGTGCTCAGTACTCAGGGTGCTGGGTGCTCAGAGCTCGGGGTGCTCGGTGCTCAGTACTCGGGGTGCTGGGTGCTCAGTGCTCAGGGTGCTGGGTGCTCAGTGCTCGGGGTGCTGGTGCTCAGTGCTGAGGGTGCTGGCTGCTCAGTGCTCAGGGTGCTGGCTGCGCAAGTACTCAGGGTGCTAGGTGCTCAGTACTCAGGGTGCTCAGTGCTCAGTACTCAGCGTGCTGGGTGCTCAGTGCTCAGGGTCCTCGGTGCTCAGTACTCAGGGTGTTCAGTGCTCAGTACTCAGCGTGCTTTGTGCTCAGTGCTCAGGGTGCTGGGTGCTCAGTACTCAGGGTGCTGGGTGCTCAGTATTCAGGGTGCTGGGTGCTCAGTACTCAGGGTGCTGGGTGCTCAGTGCTCGGGGTGCTCGGTGATCAGTACTCAGGGTGCTGGGTGCTCATTACTCAGGGTGCTGGGTGCTCAGTGCTCAGGGTGCTGGGTGCTCAGTGCTCGGGGTGCTCGGTGATCAGTACTCAGGGTGCTGGGTGCTCAGTGCTCAGGGTGCTGAGTACTCAGTACTCAGGGTGCTGGGTGCTCAGTGCTCGGGGTGCTGGGTGCTCAGTGCTCAGTACTCAGGGTGCTGGGTGCTCAGTGCTCAGGGTGCTGGGTGCTCAGTACTCAGGGTGCTGGGTGCTCAGTGCTCAGGGTGATCGGTGCTCAGTACTCAGGGTGCTCAGTACTCAGGATGCTGGGTGCTCAGTGCTCAGGGTGCTGGGTGCTCAGTACTCAGGGTACTCAGTACTCAGGGTGCTGGGTGCTCAGTGCTCAGGGTGATCGGTGCTCAGTACTCAGGGTACTCAGTACTCAGGGTGCTGGGTGCTCAGTACTCAGGGTGCTGGGTGCTCAGTGCTCAGGGTGCTGGGTGCTCAGTGCTCAGGGTGCTGGGTGCTCAGTGCTCGGGGTGCTGGGTGCTCAGTGCTCAGGGTGATCGGTGCTCAGTACTCAGGGTGCTGGGTGCTCAGTGCTCAGGGTGCTGGGTGCTCAGTCCTCAGGGTGCTCAGTGCTCAGGGTGCTGGGTGCTCAGTACTCATGGTGCTGGGTGCTCAGTACTCAGGGGGCTGGGTGCTCAGCGCTCAGTGTGCTGGGTGCTCAGTGCTCAGGGCGCTGGGTGCTCAGTGCTCGGGGTGCTGGGTGCTCAGTGCTCGGGGTGCTGGGTGGTCAGTGCTCAGTGCTCAAGGTGCTGGGTGCTCAGTGCTCAGTGCTCAGGGTGCTGGGTGCTCAGTACTCAGGGTGCTGGGTGCTCAGTACTCAGGGTGCTGGGTGCTCAGTTCTCAGGGTGCTGGGTGATCAGTACTCTGGGTGTTGGGTGCTCAGTACTCAGGTTGCTCAGTGCTCAGTACTCGGGGTGCTCGGTGCTCAGTGCTCAGTGTGCTCAGTGCTCAGGGTGCTGGGTGCTCAGTGCTCGGGGCGCTGGGTGCTCAGTGCTCGGGGTGCTGGGTGCTCAGTACTCAGGGTGCTGTGTGCTCAGTGCTCTGTACTCAGCGTGCTGGGTGCTCAGTGCTCAGTGCTGAGGGTGCTCAGTGCTCAGGGTGCTCAGTGCTCAGGGTGCTGGGTGCTCAGGGTGCTGGGTGCTCAGTGCTCGGGGTGCTGGGTGCTCAGTTCTCAGTGCTCAGGGTGCTGGGTGCTCAGTGCTCTGTGCTCAGGGTGCTGGGTGTTCAGTACTCAGGGTGCTCGGTGCTCAGTGCTCAGGGTGCTAGGTGCTCAGTACTCAGGGTGCTGGGTGCTCAGTGCTCGGGGTGCTGGGTGCTCAGTACTCAGGGTGCAGGGTGCTCAGTACTCAGGGTGCTGGGTGCTCAGTGCTCAGGGTGCTGGGTGCTCAGTACTCAGGGTGCTCGGTGCTCAGTACTCAGGGTGCTCGGTGCTCAGTACTCAGGGTGCTGGGTGCTCAGTACTCAGGGTGCTGAGTGCTCAGTACTCAGGGTGCTGGGTGCTCAGTGCTCAGGGTGCTGGGTGCTCAGTGCTCTGGGTGCTGGGTGCTCACTGCTCAGGGTGCTGGGTGCTCAGTGCTCAGGGTGCTGGGTGCTCAGTGATCGGGGTGATGGGTGCTGAGTGCTCAGGGTGCTGAGTGCTCAGTGCTCGGGGTGCTCGGTGCTCAGTGCTCAGGGTCCTGGGTGCTCAGTACTCAGGGTGCTGGGTGCTTAGTAATCAGGGTGCTCAGTGCTCAGTACACAGGGTGCTGGGTGCTCAGTGCTCGGGGTGCTGGGTGCTCAGTGCTCAGTACTCAGGGTGCTGGGTGTTCAGTGCTCAGGGTGCTGGGTGCTCAGTGCTCAGGGTGCTGGGTGCTCAGTGCTCGGGGAGCTCGGTGCTCAGTACTCAGGGTGCTGGGTGCTCAGTACTCAGTGCTCGGGGTCCTGGGTGCTCCGTGCTCGGGGTGATCTGTTCTCAGTACTCAGGGTGCTGGGTGCTCAGTGCTCGGGGTGCTGGGTGCTCAGTCCTCGGGGTGCTCAGTACTCAGGGTACTGGGTGCTCAGTACTCAGGGTGCTGGGTGCTCAGAGCTCGGGGTGCTCGGTGCTCAGTACTCGGGGTGCTGGGTGCTCAGTGCTCAGGGTGCTGGGTGCTCAGTGCTCGGGGTGCTGGGTGCTCAGTGCTGAGGGTGCTGGCTGCTCAGTGCTCAGGGTGCTGGCTGCTCAGTACTCAGGGTGCTAGGTGCTCAGTACTCAGGGTGCTCAGTGCTCAGTACTCAGCGTGCTGGGTGCTCAGTGCTCAGGGTCCTCGGTGCTCAGTACTCAGGGTGTTCAGTGCTCAGTACTCAGCGTGCTTTGTGCTCAGTGCTCAGGGTGCTGGGTGCTCAGTACTCAGGGTGCTGGGTGCTCAGTATTCAGGGTGCTGGGTGCTCAGTACTCAGGGTGCTGGGTGCTCAGTGCTCGGGGTGCTCGGTGATCAGTACTCAGGGTGCTGGGTGCTCATTACTCAGGGTGCTGGGTGCTCAGTGCTCAGGGTGCTGGGTGCTCAGTGCTCGGGGTGCTCGGTGATCAGTACTCAGGGTGCTGGGTGCTCAGTGCTCAGGGTGCTGAGTACTCAGTACTCAGGGTGCTGGGTGCTCAGTGCTCGGGGTGCTGGGTGCTCAGTGCTCAGTACTCAGGGTGCTGGGTGCTCAGTGCTCAGGGTGCTGGGTGCTCAGTACTCAGCGTGCTGGGTGCTCAGTACTCAGGGTGCTGGGTGCTCAGTACTCAGGGTGCTGGGTGCTCAGTGCTCAGGGTGCTGGGTGCTCAGTGATCGGGGTGCTGGGTGCTGAGTACTCAGGGTGCTCAGTGCTCGGTTAGCTCGGTGCTCAGTACTCAGGGTGCTGGGTGCTCAGTACTCAGTGCTCGGGGTCCTGGGTGCTCCGTGCTCGGGGTGCTGTGTGCTCAGTGCTCTGGGTGCTGGGTGCTCAGTACTCAGGGTGCTGGGTGCTCAGTACTCAGGGTGCTCGGTGCTCAGTACTCAGGGTGCTGGGTCCTCAGTGCTCAGGGTGCTGGGTACTCAGTACTCAGGGTGCTGGGTGCTCAGTACTCAGGGTGCTGGGTGCTCAGTGCTCAGGGTGCTGGGTGCTCAGTGCTCAGGGTGCTGGGTGCTCAGTACTCAGGGTGCTGGGTGCTCAGTGCTCAGGGTGATCGGTGCTCAGTACTCAGGGTGCTCAGTACTCAGGATGCTGGGTGCTCAGTGCTCAGGGTGCTGGGTGCTCAGTACTCAGGGTACTCAGTACTCAGGGTGCTGGGTGCTCAGTGCTCAGGGTGATCGGTGCTCAGTACTCAGGGTACTCAGTACTCAGGGTGCTGGGTGCTCAGTACTCAGGGTGCTGGGTGCTCAGTGCTCAGGGTGCTGGGTGCTCAGTGCTCAGGGTGCTGGGTGCTCAGTGCTCGGGCTGCTGGCTGCTCAGTGCTCAGGGTGATTGGTGCTCAGTACTCAGGGTGCTGGGTGCTCAGTGCTCAGGGTGCTGGGTGCTCAGTCCTCAGGGTGCTCAGTGCTCAGGGTGCTGGGTGCTCAGTACTCATGGTGCTGGGTGCTCAGTACTCAGGGGGCTGGGTGCTCAGTGCTCAGTGTGCTGGGTGCGCAGTGCTCAGGGCGCTGGGTGCTCAGTGCTCGGGGTGCTGGGTGCTCAGTGCTCGGGGTGCTGGGTGGTCAGTGCTCAGTGCTCAAGGTGCTGGGTGCTCAGTGCTCAGTGCTCAGGGTGCTGGGTGCTCAGTACTCAGGGTGCTGGGTGCTCAGTACTCAGGGTGCTGGGTGCTCAGTTCTCAGGGTGCTGGGTGATCAGTACTCTGGGTGTTGGGTGCTCAGTACTCAGGTTGCTCAGTGCTCAGTACTCGGGGTGCTCGGTGCTCAGTGCTCAGTGTGCTCAGTGCTCAGGGTGCTGGGTGCTCAGTGCTCGGGGCGCTGGGTGCTCAGTGCTCGGGGTGCTGGGTGCTCAGTACTCAGGGTGCTGTGTGCTCAGTGCTCAGTACTCAGCGTGCTGGGTGCTCAGTGCTCAGTGCTGAGGGTGCTCAGTGCTCAGGGTGCTCAGTGCTCAGGGTGCTGGGTGCTCAGGGTGCTGGGTGCTCAGTGCTCGGGGTGCTGGGTGCTCAGTTCTCAGTGCTCAGGGTGCTGGGTGCTCAGTGCTCAGTGCTCAGGGTGCTGGGTGTTCAGTACTCAGGGTGCTCGGTGCTCAGTGCTCAGGGTGCTAGGTGCTCAGTACTCAGGGTGCTGGGTGCTCAGTGCTCGGGGTGCTGGGTGCTCAGTACTCAGGGTGCTGGGTGCTCAGTACTCAGGGTGCTGGGTGCTCAGTGCTCAGGGTGCTGGGTGCTCAGTACTCAGGGTGCTCGGTGCTCAGTACTCAGGGTGCTCGGTGCTCAGTACTCAGGGTGCTGGGTGCTCAGTACTCAGGGTGCTGGGTGCTCAGTACTCAGGGTGCTGGGTGCTCAGTGCTCAGGGTGCTGGGTGCTCAGTGCTCTGGGTGCTGGGTGCTCACTGCTCAGGGTGCTGGGTGCTCAGTGCTCAGGGTGCTGGGTGCTCAGTGATCGGGGTGATGGGTGCTGAGTGCTCAGGGTGCTGAGTGCTCAGTGCTCGGGGTGCTCGGTGCTCAGTGCTCAGGGTCCTGGGTGCTCAGTACTCAGGGTGCTGGGTGCTTAGTAATCAGGGTGCTCAGTGTTCAGTACACAGGGTGCTGGGTGCTCAGTGCTCGGGGTGCTGGGTGCTCAGTGCTCAGTACTCAGGGTGCTGGGTGTTCAGTGCTCAGGGTGCGGGGTGCTCAGTGCTCAGGGTGCTGGGTGCTCAGTGCTCGGGGAGCTCGGTGCTCAGTACTCAGGGTGCTGGGTGCTCAGTACTCAGTGCTCGGGGTCCTGGGTGCTCCGTGCTCGGGGTGATCTGTTCTCAGTACTCAGGGTGCTGGGTGCTCAGTGCTCGGGGTGCTGGGTGCTCAGTCCTCGGGGTGCTCAGTACTCAGGGTACTGGGTGCTCAGTACTCAGGGTGCTGGGTGCTCAGAGCTCGGGGTGCTCGGTGCTCAGTACTCGGGGTGCTGGGTGCTCAGTGCTCAGGGTGCTGGGTGCTCAGTGCTCGGGGTGCTGGGTGCTCAGTGCTGAGGGTGCTGGCTGCTCAGAGCTCAGGGTGCTGGGTGCTCAGTACTCAGGGTGCTAGGTGCTCAGTACTCAGGGTGCTCAGTGCTCAGTACTCAGCGTGCTGGGTGCTCAGTGCTCAGGGTCCTCGGTGCTCAGTACTCAGGGTGTTCAGTGCTCAGTACTCAGCGTGCTTTGTGCTCAGTGCTCAGGGTGCTGGGTGCTCAGTACTCAGGGTGCTGGGTGCTCAGTATTCAGGGTGCTGGGTGCTCAGTACTCAGGGTGCTGGGTGCTCAGTGCTCGGGGTGCTCGGTGATCAGTACTCAGGGTGCTGGGTGCTCATTACTCAGGGTGCTGGGTGCTCAGTGCTCAGGGTGCTGGGTGCTCAGTGCTCGGGGTGCTCGGTGATCAGTACTCAGGGTGCTGGGTGCTCAGTGCTCAGGGTGCTGAGTACTCAGTACTCAGGGTGCTGGGTGCTCAGTGCTCGGGGTGCTGGGTGCTCAGTGCTCAGGGTGCTGGGTGCTCAGTACTCAGGGTGCTGGGTGCTCATTACTCAGGGTGCTGGGTGCTCAGTGCTCAGGGTGCTGGGTGCTCAGTCCTCAGGGTGCTGGGTGCTCAGTACTCAGGGTGTTCGGTGCTTAGTACTCAGGGTGCTCAGTGCTCAGTACTCAGGGTGCTGGTTGCTCAGTGCTCGGGGTGCTCGGTGCTCAGTACTCAACGTGCTGGGTGCTCAGTACTCAGGGTGCTGGGTGCTCCGTACTCAGGGTGCTGGGTGCTCAGTACTCAGGGTGCTGGGTGCTCAGTACTCAGGGTGCTGGGTGCTCAGTGCTCAGGGTGCTGGGTGCTCAGTACTCAGGGTGTTGGGTGCTCAGTACTCAGGGTGCTCGGTGCTCAGTACTCAGGGTGCTGGGTGCTCAGTGCTCAGGGTCCTTTGTACTCAGTACTCAGGGTTCTGGGTGCTCAGTACTCAGGGTGCTGGGTGCTCAGTGCTCAGGGTGCTGGGTGCTCAGTGCTCAGGGTGCTGTGTGCTCAGTACTCAGGGTGCTGGGTGCTCAGTGCTCAGGGTGATCGGTGCTCAGTACTCAGGGTGCTCAGTACTCAGGGTGCTGTGTGCTCAGTGCTCAGGGTGCTGGGTGCTCAGTACTCAGGGTGCTCAGTGCACAGGGTGCTGGGTGCTCAGGGTGCTGGGTGCTCAGTGCTCGGGGTGCTGGGTGCTCAGTGCTCAGTGCTCAGGGTGCTGGGTGCTCAGTGCTCAGGGTGCTGTGTGCTCAGTGCTCAGTACTCAGCGTGCTGGGTGCTCAGTGCTCAGAGTGTTGGGTGCTCAGTACTCAGGGAGCTGGGTGCTCAGTGCTCAGTGCTCAGGGTGCTCAGTGCTCAGGGTGCTCAGTGCTCAGGGTGCTGGGTGCTCAGGGTGCTGGGTGCTCAGTGCTCGGGGTGCTGGGTGCTCAGTGCTCAGTGCTCAGGGTGCTGGGTGCTCAGTGCTCAGTGCTCAGGGTGCTGGGTGTTCAGTACTCAGGGTGCTCGGTGCTCAGTGCTCAGGGTGCTAGGTGCTCAGTACTCAGGGTGCTGGGTGCTCAGTGCTCGGGGTGCTGGGTGCTCAGTGCTCAGGGTGATCAGTGCTCAGTACTCAGTGTGCTGGGTGCTCAGTACTCAGGGTGCTGGGTGCTCAGTGCTCAGGGTGCTGGGTGCTCAGTACTCAGGGTGCTGGGTGCTCAGTACTCAGGGTGCTCCGTGCTCAGTACTCAGGGTGCTGGGTGCTCAGTGCTCAGGGTGCTTTGTACTCAGTACTCAGGGTTCTGGTTGCTCAGTACTCAGGGTGCTGGGTGCTCAATGCTCAGGGTGCTGGGTGCTCAGTGCTCAGGGTGCTGGGTGCTCAGTACTCAGGGTGCTGGGTGCTCAGTGCTCAGGGTGATCGGTGCTCAGTACTCAGGGTGCTCAGTACTCAGGGTGCTGGGTGCTCAGTACTCAGGGTGCTGGGTGCTCAGTGCTCAGGGTGCTGGGCTCTCAGTGCTCTGGGTGCTGGGTGCTCAGTGCTCAGGGTGCTGGGTGCTCAGTGCTCAGGGTGCTGGGTGCTCAGTGATCGGGGTGATGGGTGCTGAGTGCTCAGGGTGCTGGGTGCTCAGTGCTCGGGGTGCTCGGTGCTCAGTGCTCAGGGTCCTGGGTGCTCAGTACTCAGGGTGCTGGGTGCTTAGTAATCAGGGTGCTCAGTGCTCAGTACACAGGGTGCTGGGTGCTCAGTGCTCGGGGTGCTGGGTGCTCAGTGCTCAGTACTCAGGGTGCTGGATGCTCAGTGCTCAGGGTGCTGAGTGCTCAGTACTCAGCGTGCTGGGTGCTCAGTACTCAGGGTGCTGGGTGCTCAGTGCTCAGGGTGCTGGGTGCTCAGTGCTCAGGGTGCTGGGTGCTCAGTGCTCGGGGAGCTCGGTGCTCAGTACTCAGGGTGCTGGGTGCTCAGTACTCAGTGCTCGGGGTCCTGGGTGCTCCGTGCTCGGGGTGCTGGGTGCTCAGTACTCAGGGTGCTGGGTGCTCATTCTCGGGGTGCTGGGTGCTCAGTGCTCGGGGTGCTGGGTGCTCAGTACTCAGGGTGCTGGGGGCTCAGTACTCAGGGTGCTGGGTGCTCAGTACTCAGGGTGCTCTGTTCTCAGTACTCAGGGTGCTGGATGCTCATTCTCGGGGTGCTGGGTGCTCAGTGCTCGGGGTGCTGGGTTCTCAGTACTCAGGGTGCTGGGGGCTCAGTACTCAGGGTGCTGGGTGCTCAGTACTCAGGGTGATATGTTCTCAGTACTCAGGGTGCTGGGTGCTCAGTGCTCGGGGTGCTGGGTGCTCAGTACTCGGGGAGCTCAGTACTCAGGGTACTGGGTGCTCAGTACTCAGGGTGCTGGGTGCTCAGTGCTCGGGGTGCTCGGTGCTCAGTACTCGGGGTGCTGGGTGCTCAGTACTCGGGGTGCTGGGTGCTCAGTGCTCAGGGTGCTGGGTGCTCAGTGCTCGGGGTGGTGGGTGCTCAGTGCTGAGGGTGCTGGCTGCTCAGTGCTCAGGGTGCTGGGTGCTCAGTACTCAGGGTGCTAGGTGCTCTGTACTCAGGGTGCTCAGTGCTCAGTACTCAGCGTGCTGGGTGCTCAGTGCTCAGGGTCCTCGGTGCTCAGTACTCAGGGTGCTCAGTGCTCAGTACTCAGCGTGCTTTGTGCTCAGTGCTCAGGGTGCTGGGTGCTCAGTACGCAGGGTGCTGGGTGCTCAGTACTCAGGGTGCTGGGTGCTCAGTACTCAGGGTGCTGGGTGCTCAGTGCTCGGGGTGCTCGGTGATCAGTACTCAGGGTGCTGGGTGCTCAGTGCTCAGGGTGCTGAGTACTCAGTACTCAGGGTGCTCCGTGCTCAGTGCTCAGGGTGCTGGGTGCTCAGTGCTCAGGGTGCTGGGTGCTCAGTGCTCGGGGTGCTGGGTGCTCAGTGCTCGGGGTGCTGGGTGCTCAGTGCTCGGGGTGCTGGATGCTCAGTGCTCAGGGTGCTGGGTGCTCAGTGCTCAGGGTGCTGGGTGCTCAGTACTCAGGGTGCTGGGTGCTCATTACTCAGGGTGCTGGGTGCTCAGTGCTCAGGGTGCTGGGTGCTCAGTCCTCAGGGTGCTGGGTGCTCAGTACTCAGGGTGTTCGGTGCTTAGTACTCAGGGTGCTCAGTGCTCAGTACTCAGGGTGCTGGTTGCTCAGTGCTCGGGGTGCTCGGTGCTCAGTACTCAGGGTGCTGGGTGCTCAGTGCTCAGGGTGCTGGGTGCTCAGTACTCAGGGTGCTGGGTGCTCAGTACTCGGGGTGCTGGGTGCTCAGTACTCGGGGTGCTGGGTGCTCAGTGCTCAGGGTGCTGGGTGCTCAGTGCTCGGGGTGGTGGGTGCTCAGTGCTGAGGGTGCTGGCTGCTCAGTGCTCAGGGTGCTGGGTGCTCAGTACTCAGGGTGCTAGGTGCTCAGTACTCAGGGTGCTCAGTGCTCAGTACTCAGCGTGCTGGGTGCTCAGTGCTCAGGGTCCTCGGTGCTCAGTACTCAGGGTGCTCAGTGCTCAGTACTCAGCGTGCTTTGTGCTCAGTGCTCAGGGTGCTGGGTGCTCAGTACTCAGGGTGCTGGGTGCTCAGTACTCAGGGTGCTGGGTGCTCAGTACTCAGGGTGCTGGGTGCTCAGTGCTCGGGGTGCTCGGTGATCAGTACTCAGGGTGCTGGGTGCTCAGTGCTCAGGGTGCTGAGTACTCAGTACTCAGTGTGCTGGGTGCTCAGTGCTCAGGGTGCTGGGTGCTCAGTGCTCAGGGTGCTGGGTGCTCAGTGCTCGGGGTGCTGGGTGCTCAGTGCTCGGGGTGCTGGGTGCTCAGTGCTCGGGGTGCTGGATGCTCAGTGCTCGGGGTGCTGGGTGCTCAGTGCTCAGGGTGCTGGGTGCTCAGTACTCAGGGTGCTGGGTGCTCATTACTCAGGGTGTTGGGTGCTCAGTGCTCAGGGTGCTGGGTGCTCAGTCCTCAGGGTGCTGGGTGCTCAGTACTCAGGGTGTTCCTTGCTTAGTACTCAGGGTGCTCAGTGCTCAGTACTCAGGGTGCTGGTTGCTCAGTGCTCGGGGTGCTCGGTGCTCAGTACTCAGGGTGCTGGGTGCTCAGAGCTCAGGGTGCTGGGTGCTCAGTACTCAGGGTGCTGGGTGCTCAGTACTCAGGGTGCTGGGTGCTCAGTACTCAGGGTGCTGGGTGCTCAGTGCTCAGGGTTCTGGGTGCTCAGTACTCAGGGTGCTGGGTGCTCAGTACTCAGGGTGCTCGGTGCTCAGTACTCAGGGTGCTGGGTGCTCAGTGCTCAGGGTGCTTTATACTCAGTACTCAGGGTTCTGGGTGCTCATAACTCAGGGTGCTGGGTGCTCAGTGCTCAGGGTGCTGGGTGCTCAGTGCTAAGGGTGCTGGGTGCTCAGTACTCAGGGTGCTGGGTGCTCAGTGCTCCGGGTGATCGTTGCTCAGTACTCAGGGTGCTCAGTACTCAGGGTGCTGGGTGCTCAGTGCTCAGGGTGCTGGGTGCTCAGTACTCAGGGTGCTGGGTGCTCAGTGCTCGGGGTGCTGGGTGCTCAGTGCTCAGGGTGATCGGTGCTCAGTACTCAGGTTGCTGGGTGCTCAGTGCTCAGGTTGCTGGGTGCTCAGTCCTCAGGGTGCTCAGTGCTCAGGGTGCAGGGAGCTCAGTGCTCGGGGTGCTCGGTGCTCAGTACTCAGGGTGCTGAGTGCTCAGTACTCAGGGTGCTGGGTGCTCAGTACTCATGGTGCTGGGTGCTCAGTACTCAGGGGGCTGGGTGCTCAGTGCTCAGGGTGCTGGGTGCTCAGTGCTCAGGGTGCTGGGTGCTCAGTGCTCGGGGTGCTGGGTGCTCAGTTCTCGGGGTGCTGGGTGGTCAGTGCTCAGTGCTCAGGGTGCTGGGTGCTCAGTGCTCAGTGCTCAGGGTGCTGGGTGCTCAGTACTCAGGGTGCTGGGTGCTCAGTACTCAGAGTGCTGGGTGCTCAGTTCTCAGGCTGCTGGGTGCTCAGTACTCTGGGTGTTGGATGCTCAGTACTCAGGGTGCTGGGTGCTCAGTGCTCGGGGTGCTGGGTGCTCAGTGCTCAGGGTGCTGGGTGCTCAGTGCTCAGGGTGCTGTGTGCTCAGTACTCAGGGTGCTGGGTGCTCAGTGCTCGGGGTGCTCGGTGCTCAGTACTCAAGGTGCTGGGTCCTCAGTGCTCAGGGTGCGGGGTGCTCAGTCCTCGGGGTGCTCCATGCTCAGTGCTCAGGGTGCGGGGTGCTCAGTCCTCAGGGTGCTCCATGCTCAGTGCTCGGGGTGCTGGGTGCTCAGTGCTCGGGGTGCTGGGTGCTCAGTGCTCAGTACTCAGGGTGCTGGGTGCTCAGTGCTCAGGGTGCTGAGTGCTCAGTACTCTGCGTGCTGGGTGCTCAGTACTCAGGGTGCTGGGTGCTCAGTGCTCAGGGTGCTGGGTGCTCAGTGCTCAGGGTGCTGGGTGCTCAGTGCTCGGGGAGCTCGGTGCTCAGTACTCAGGGTGCTGGGTGCTCAGTACTCAGTGCTCGGGGTCCTGGGTGCTCCGTGCTCAGGGTGCTGGGTGCTCAGTACTCAGGGTGCTGGGTGCTCAGTGCTCAGGGTGCTGGGTGCTCAGTGCTCAGGGTGCTGGGTGCTCAGTACTCAGGGTGCTGGGTGCTCAGTGCTCAGGGTGATCGGTGCTCAGTACTCAGGGTGCTCAGTACTCAGGGTGCTGGGTGCTCAGTGCTCAGGGTGCTGGGTGCTCAGTACTCAGGGTGCTGGGTGCTCAGTGCTCGGGGTTCTGGGTGCTCAGTGCTCAGGGTGATCGGTGCTCAGTACTCAGGGTGCTGGGTGCTCAGTGCTCAGGGTGCTGGGTGCTCAGTCCTCAGGGTGCTCAGTGCTCAGGGTGCTTGGTGCTCAGTGCTCGGGGTGCTCGGTGCTCAGTACTCAGGGTGCTGAGTGCTCAGTACTCAGGGTACTGGGCGCTCAGTACTCATGGTGCTGGGTGCTCAGTACTCAGGGGGCTGGGTGCTCAGTGCTCAGTGTGCTGGGTGCTCAGTGCTCAGGGCGCTGGGTGCTCAGTGCTCGGGGTGCTGGGTGCTCAGTGCTCGGGGTGCTGGGTGCTCAGTGCTCAGTGCTCAAGGTGCTGGGTGCTCAGTGCTCAGTGCTCAGGCAGCTGGGTGCTCAGTACTCAGGGTGCTGGGTGCTCAGTACTCAGGGTGCTGGGTGCTCAGTTCTCAGGGTGCTGGGTGATCAGTACTCTGCGTGTTGGGTGCTCAGTGGTCAGTGCTCAGGGTGCTGGGTGCTCTGTGCTCAGTACTCAGGGTGCTCGGTGCTCAGTACTCAGGGTTCTCAGTGCTCAGTACTCAGGGTGCTGGGTGCTCAGTTCTCAGCGTGCTGCGTGCTCAGTACTCAGGGTGCTCAGTGCTCAGTACTCGTGGTGCTTGTTGCTCAGTACTCAGGGTGCTCAGTGCTCAGTACTCGGGGTGCTGGGTGCTCAGTGCTCAGGGTGCTCAGTTCTCAGTGCTCGGGGTGCTGGGTGCTCATGGCTCGGGGCGCTGGGTGCTCAGTGCTCGGGGTGCTGGGTGCTCAGTACTCGGGGTGCTGGGTGCTCAGTGCTCAGGGTGCTCAGTGCTCAGTACTCAGTGCTCAGGGTGCTCAGTGCTCAGTGCTCAGGGTGCTGGGTGTTCAGTACTCAGGGTGCTGGGTGCTCAGTACTCTGGGTGCTGGGTGCTCAGTGCTCAGGGTGCGGGGTGCTCAGTACTCTGGGTGTTGGGTGCTCAGTACTCAGGGTGCTGGGTGCTCCGTGCTCGGGGTGCTGGGTGCTCAGTGCTCAGGGTGCTGGGTGCTCTGTGCTCAGGGTGCTGGGTGCTCAGTGCTCAGGGTGCTGGGTGCTCAGTAGTCGGGGTGCTCCGTGCTCAGGGTGCTGGGTGCTCAGTGCTCGGGGTGCTGGGTGCTGAGTGCTCAGGGTGCTGGGTGCTCAGTGCTCGGGCTGCTCGGTGCTCAGTGCTCAGGGTCCTGGGTGCTCAGTACTAAGGGTGCTGGGTGCTTAGTACTCAGGGTGCTCAGTGCTCAGTACACAGGGTGCTGGGTGCTCAGTGCTCAGGGTGCTGGGTGCTCAGTGCTCAGTACTCAGGGTGCTGGGTGCTCAGTGCTCGGGGTGCTGGGTGCTCAATACTCAGCGTGCTGGGTGCTCAGTACTCAGGGTGCTGGGTGCTCAGTTCTCAGGGTGCTGGGTACTCAGTGCTCAGGGTGCTGGGTGCTCAGTGATCGGGGTGCTGGGTGCTCAGTACTCAGTGTGCTCAGTGCTCGGGGAGCTTGGTGCTCAGTACTCAGGGTGCTGGGTGCTCAGTTCTCAGTGCTCGGGGTCCTGGGTGCTCCGTGCTCGGGGTGCTGGGTTCTCAGTGCTCTGGGTGCTTAGTGCTCAGTACTCATGGTGCTGGGTGCTCAGTACTCATGGTGCTGGGTGCTCATTCTCAGGGTGCTGGGTGCTCAGTGCTCGGGTTGCTGGGTGCTCAGTACTCAGGGTGCTGGGGGCTCAGTACTCAGGGTGCTGGGTGCTCAGTACTCCGGGTGCTCGGTTCTCAGTACTCAGGGTGCTGGGTGCTCATTCTCGGGGTGCTGGGTGCTCAGTGCTCGGGGTGCTGGGTGCTCAGTACTCAGGGTGCTGGGGACTCAGTACTCAGGGTGCTGGGTGCTCAGTACTCAGGGTGATCTGTTCTCAGTACTCAGGTTGCTGGGTGCTCAGTGCTCGGGGTGCTGGGTGCTCAGTACTCAGGGTGCTCAGTGCTCAGTACTCAGGGTGCTGGGTGCTCAGTACTCAGGGTGCTGGGTGCTCATTGCTCGGGGTGCTCGTTGCTCAGTACTCTGTGTGCAGGGTGCTCAGTACTCGGGGTGCTGGGTGCTCAGTGCTCAGGGTGCTGGGTGCTCAGTACTCAGGGTGCTGAGTGCTCAGTACTCAGGGTGCTGGGTGCTCAGTACTCAGGTTGCTGGGTGCTCAGTACTCAGGGTGCTCGGTGCTCAGTGCTCAAGGTGCTGGGTGCTCAGTACTCAGGGTGATCATTGCTCAGAGTGCTGGGTGCTCAGTACTCAGGGTGCTGGGTGCTCAGTACTCAGGGTGCTCAGTGCTCAGTACTCAGGGTGCTCAGTGCTCAGTACTAAGGGTGCTCAGTGCTCAGGGTGCTGGGTGATCAGTGCTCGGGGTGCTCGGTGCCCAGTACTCAGGGTGCAGGGTGCTCAGTGCTCACGGTGCTGGGTGCTCAGTGCTCAGGGTGCTGGGTGCTCAGTGCTCAGGGTGCTGGGTGCTCAGTACTCAGGGTGCTCAGTGCTCGGGGTGCTGGGTGCTCAGTGCTCGGGGTGCTCGGTGCTCAGTACTCGGGGTGCTCAGTGCTCAGTACTCAGGGTGCTGGGTGCTCAGTGCTCAGGGTGCTGGGTGCTCAGTACTCAGGGTGCTGCGTGCTCGGTGCTCAGTATGCTGGGTGCTCACTACTCAGGGTGCTGGGTGCTCAGTACTCAGGGTCCTGCGTGCTCAGTACTCAGGGTGCTCGGTGCTCAGGACTCAGGGTGCTGGGTGCTCAGTGCTCAGGGTGCTGGGTGCTCAGTACTCAGGGTGCTGGGTGCTCAGTGCTCGGGGTGCTCGGTGCTCAGTACTCGGGGTGCTCAGTGCTCAGTGCTCAGGGTGCTGGGTGCTCAGTGCTCAGAGTGCTGGGTGCTCAGTACTCAGGGTGCTCGGTGCTCAGTACTCAGGGTGCTGGGTGCTCAGTGCTCAGGGTGCTCAGTGCTCAGTACTCAGCGTGCTGGGTGCTCAGTGGTCAGGGTGCTCGGTGCTCAGTACTCAGGGTGCTCAGTGCTCAGGGTGCTGGGTGCTCAGTACTCAGGGTGCAGGGTGCTCAGTGCTCAGTACTCAGGGTGCTCAGTGCTCAGGGTGCTGGGTGCTCAGTGCTCGGGGTGCTGGGTACTCAGTGCTCAGTACACAGGGTGCTGGGTGCTCAGTGCTCGGGGTGCTGGGTGCTCAGTGCTCAGTACTCAGGGAGCTGGGTGCTCAGTGCTCAGGGTGCTGGATGCTCAGTACTCAGGGTGCTGGGTGCTCAGTGCTCAGGGTGCTGGTTGCTCAGTACTCAGGGTGCTGGGTGCTCATTGCTCAGGGTGCTGGGTGCTCAGTACTCAGGGTGCTGGGTGCTCAGTACTCAGGGTGCTGGATGCTCAGTACTCAGGGTTCTCAGTGTTCAGTACTCACGGTGCTCAGGGCTCAGGGTGCTGGGTGCTCACTGCTCGGGGTGCTGGGTGCTCAGTGCTCAGGGTGCTGCGTGCTCAGTGCTCAGGGTGCTCGGTGCTCAGTTCTCAGGGTGCTGGGTGCTCAGTACTCAGGGTGCTGGGTGCTCAGTATTCAGGGTGCTCAGTGCTCAGTACTCAGGGTGCTCAGTGCTCAGTACTCAGGGTGCTCAGTGCTCAGGGTGCTGGGAGCTCAGTGCTCGGGTTGCTGGGTGCTCAGTCCTCAGGTTGCTGGGTGCTCAGTGATCAGGGTGCTCGATGCTCAGTGATCAGGGTGCTGGGTGCTCAGTACTCAGGGTGCTGGGTGCTCAGTGCTCGGGGTGCTGGGTGCTCAGTACTCAGGGTGCTGGGTGCTCAGTGCTCAGGGTGCTGGATGCTCAGTGCTCAGGGTGCTCGGTGCTTAGTACTCAGGGTGCTCGGTGCTCGGGGTGCTGGGTGCTCAGTGCTCAGGGTGCTGGGTGCTCAGTGCTCGGGGTGCTGGGTGCTCTGTGCTCGGGGTGCTGGGTGCTCAGTGCTCGGGGTGCTGGGTGCTCAGTGCTCGGGGTGCTGGGTGCTCAGTGCTCAGGGTGCTCAGTGCTCAGTACTCAGGGTGCTCAGTGCTCAGTGCTCAGGGTGCTCAGTGCTCAGTACTCAGGGTGCTCAGTGCTCAGTGCTCTGGGTGCTGGGTGCTCAGTGCTCAGGGTGCTGGGTGCTCAGTGCTCAGGGTGCTGGGTGCTCAGTACTCAGGGTGCTGGTTGCTCAGTGCTCGGGGTGCTCGATGCTCAGTACACAGGTTGCTGGGTGCTCAGTGCTCGGCGTGCTGGGTGCTCAGTACTCAGGGTGCTGGGTGCTCAGGGCTCAGTACTCAGCGTGCTGGGTGCTCAGTGCTCAGAGTGTTGGGTGCTCAGTACTCAGGGTGCTGGGTGCTCAGTGCTCAGTGCTCAGGGTGCTCAGTGCTCAGGGTGCTGGGTGCTCAGGGTGCTGGGTGCTCAGTGCTCGGGGTGCTGGGTGCTCAGTGCTCAGGGTGCTGGGTGCTCAGTGCTTAGTGCTCAGGGTGCTGGGTGCTCAGTGCTCAGTGCTCAGGGTGCTGGGTGTTCAGTACTCACGGTGCTGGGTGCTCAGTACTCCGGGTGCTGGGTGCTCAGTGCTCAGGGTGCTGGGTGCTCAGTGCTCAGGGTGCTGGGTGCTCAGTACTCAGGGTGCTGGGTGCTCAGTACTCAGGGTGCTCGTTGCTCAGTGCTCAGGGTGCTGGGTGCTCAGTGCGCGGGGTGCTGGGTGTTCAGTACTCAGGGTACTGGGTGCTCAGTACTCAGGGTGCTGGGTGCTCAGTGCTCAGGGTGCTGAGTGCTCAGTACTCAGGGTGCTGGGTGCTCAGTGCTCAGGGTGCTGGGTGCTCAGTACTCAGGGTGCTGGGTGCTTAGTACTCAGGGTGCTGGGTGCTCAGTGCTTGGGGTGCTGGGTGCTCAGTGCTCGGGGTGCTCGGTGCTCAGTGCTCGGGGTGCTTGGTGCTCAGTAATCAGGGTGCTGGGTGCTCAGTACTCGTTGTGCTGGGTGCTCAGTGCTCAGGGTGCTGGGTGCTCAGTACTCAGGGGTGCTCGGTACTCAGTACTCACGGTGCTCAGTGCTCAGTACTCAGCGTGCTGGGTGCTCAGTGCTCAGGGTGCTGGGTGCTCAGTACTCAGGGTGCTGGGTGCTCAGTGCTCAGGGTGCTCAGTGCTCAGTACTCAGGGTGCTCGGTGCTCAGTGCTCAGGGTGCTCAGTGCTCAGTACTCAGGGTGCTCAGTGCTCAGTGCTCAGGGTGCTGGGTGCTCAGTGCTCGGGGTGCTGGGTGCTCAGTGCTCAGGGTACTGGGTGCTCAGTACTCAGGGTGCTCAGTGCTCAGGGTGCTGGGTGCTCAGTGCTCAGTACACAGGGTGCTGAGTGCTCAGTGCTCTGGGTGCTGGGTGCTCAGTGCTCAGTACTCAGGGTGCTGGCTGCTCAGTGCTCAGGGTGCTGGATGCTCAGTACTCAGGGTGCTGGCTGCTCAGTGCTCAGGGTGCTGGATGCTCAGTACTCAGGGTGCTGGGTGCTCAGTGCTCAGGGTGCTGGGCGCTCAGTACTCAGGGTGCTCCGTGCTCAGTACTCAGGGTTCTCGGTGCTCAGTGCTCAGGGTGCTGGGTGCAGTGCTCAGGGTGCTGGGTGCTCAGTACTCGGGGTGCTGGGTGCTCAGTACTCAGCGTGCTGGGTGCTCAGTGCTCAGGGTGCTGGTTGCTCAGTGCTCGGGGTGCTGTGTGCTCAGTACTCGCGGTGCTGGGTGCTCACTGCTCAGGGTGCTGGTTCTCAGTGCTCGGGGGTACTGGGTACTCAGTGCTCAGTACACAGGGTGCTGGGTGCTCAGTGCTCGGGGTGCTGGGTGCTCAGTGCTCAGTACTCAGGGTGCTTGGTGCTCAGTGCTCGGGGTGCTTGGTGCTCAGTGCTCAGCGTGCTGGGTGCTCAGTGCTCAGGGTGCTGGGTGCTCAGTGCTCGGGGTGCTGGGTGCTCAGTACTCAGGGTGCTGGGTGCTCAGTACTCAGGTTGCTGGGTGCTCAGTGCTCGGGGTGCTGGGTGCTCAGTGCTCGGGGTGCTGGGTGCTCAGTGCTCGGGGTGCTTGGTGCTCAGTACTCAGGGTGCTGGGTGCTCAGTGCTCGGGGTGCTCAGTACTCAGGGTGCTATGTGTTCAGTGCTCAGGGTGCTGGGTGCTCAGTACTCAGGGTGCTCGGTGCTTAGTACTCAGGGTGCTGGGTGCTCAGTACTCCGGGTGCTGGGTGCCCAGTGCACGGCGTGCTCGGTGCTCAGTGCTCAAGGTGCTGGGTGCTCAGTACTCAGGGTGATCATTGCTCAGAGTGCTGGGTGCTCAGTACTCAGGGTGCTGGGTGCTCAGTACTCAGGGTGCTCAGTGCTCAGTACTCAGGGTGCTCAGTGCTCAGTACTAAGGGTGCTCAGTGCTCAGGGTGCTGGGTGATCAGTGCTCGGGGTGCTCGGTGCCCAGTACTCAGGGTGCAGGGTGCTCAGTGCTCACGGTGCTGGGTGCTCAGTGCTCAGGGGTGCTGGGTGCTCAGTGCTCAGGGTGCTGGGTGCTCAGTACTCAGGGTGCTCAGTGCTCGGGGTGCTGGGTGCTCAGTGCTCGGGGGTGCTCGGTGCTCAGTACTCGGGGTGCTCAGTGCTCAGTACTCAGGGTGCTGGGTGCTCAGTGCTCAGGGTGCTGGGTGCTCAGTACTCAGGGTGCTGCGTGCTCGGTGCTCAGTATGCTGGGTGCTCACTACTCAGGGTGCTGGGTGCTCAGTACTCAGGGTCCTGCGTGCTCAGTACTCAGGGTGCTCGGTGCTCAGGACTCAGGGTGCTGGGTGCTCAGTGCTCAGGGTGCTGGGTGCTCAGTACTCAGGGTGCTGGGTGCTCAGTGCTCGGGGTGCTCGGTGCTCAGTACTCGGGGTGCTCAGTGCTCAGTGCTCAGGGTGCTGGGTGCTCAGTGCTCAGAGTGCTGGATGCTCAGTACTCAGGGTGCTCGGTGCTCAGTACTCAGGGTGCTGGGTGCTCAGTGCTCAGGGTGCTCAGTGCTCAGTACTCAGCGTGCTGGGTGCTCAGTGGTCAGGGTGCTCGGTGCTCAGTACTCAGGGTGCTCAGTGCTCAGGGTGCTGGGTGCTCAGTACTCAGGGTGCAGGGTGCTCAGTGCTCAGTACTCAGGGTGCTCAGTGCTCAGGGTGCTGGGTGCTCAGTGCTCGGGGTGCTGGGTACTCAGTGCTCAGTACACAGGGTGCTGGGTGCTCAGTGCTCGGGGTGCTGGGTGCTCAGTGCTCAGTACTCAGGGAGCTGGGGTGCTCAGTGCTCAGGGTGCTGGATGCTCAGTACTCAGGGTGCTGGGTGCTCAGTGCTCAGGGTGCTGGTTGCTCAGTACTCAGGGTGCTGGGTGCTCATTGCTCAGGGTGCTGGGTGCTCAGTACTCAGGGTGCTGGGTGCTCAGTACTCAGGGTGCTGGATGCTCAGTACTCAGGGTTCTCAGTGTTCAGTACTCACGGTGCTCAGGGCTCAGGGTGCTGGGTGCTCACTGCTCGGGGTGCTGGGTGCTCAGTGCTCAGGGTGCTGCGTGCTCAGTGCTCAGGGTGCTCGGTGCTCAGTTCTCAGGGTGCTGGGTGCTCAGTACTCAGGGTGCTGGGTGCTCAGTATTCAGGGTGCTCAGTGCTCAGTACTCAGGGTGCTCAGTGCTCAGTACTCAGGGTGCTCAGTGCTCAGGGTGCTGGGAGCTCAGTGCTCGGGTTGCTGGGTGCTCAGTCCTCAGGTTGCTGGGTGCTCAGTGATCAGGGTGCTCGATGCTCAGTGATCAGGGTGCTGGGTGCTCAGTACTCAGGGTGCTGGGTGCTCAGTGCTCGGGGTGCTGGGTGCTCAGTACTCAGGGTGCTGGGTGCTCAGTGCTCAGGGTGCTGGATGCTCAGTGCTCAGGGTGCTCGGTGCTTAGTACTCAGGGTGCTCGGTGATCGGGGTGCTGGGTGCTCAGTGCTCAGGGTGCTGGGTGCTCAGTGCTCGGGGTGCTGGGTGCTCTGTGCTCGGGGTGCTGGGTGCTCAGTGCTCGGGGTGCTGGGTGCTCAGTGCTCGGGGTGCTGGGTGCTCAGAGCTCAGGGTGCTCAGTGCTCAGTACTCAGGGTGCTCAGTGCTCAGTGCTAAGGGTGCTCAGTGCTCAGTACTCAGGGTGCTCAGTGCTCAGTGCTCTGGGTGCTGGGTGCTCAGTGCTCAGGGTGCTGGGTGCTCAGTGCTCAGGGTGCTGGGTGCTCAGTACTCAGGGTGCTGGTTGCTCAGTGCTCGGGGTGCTCGATGCTCAGTACACAGGTTGCTGGGTGCTCAGTGCTCGGGGTGCTGGGTGCTCAGTACTCAGGGTGCTGGGTGCTCAGGGCTCAGTACTCAGCGTGCTGGGTGCTCAGTGCTCAGAGTGTTGGGTGCTCAGTACTCAGGGTGCTGGGTGCTCAGTGCTCAGTGCTCAGGGTGCTCAGTGCTCAGGGTGCTGGGTGCTCAGGGTGCTGGGTGCTCAGTGCTCGGGGTGCTGGGTGCTCAGTGCTCAGGGTGCTGGGTGCTCAGTGCTTAGTGCTCAGGGTGCTGGGTGCTCAGTGCTCAGTGCTCAGGGTGCTGGGTGTTCAGTACTCACGGTGCTGGGTGCTCAGTACTCCGGGTGCTGGGTGCTCAGTGCTCAGGGTGCTGGGTGCTCAGTGCTCAGGGTGCTGGGTGCTCAGTACTCAGGGTGCTGGGTGCTCAGTACTCAGGGTGCTCGTTTGCTCAGTGCTCAGGGTGCTGGGTGCTCAGTGCGCGGGGTGCTGGGTGTTCAGTACTCAGGGTACTGGGTGCTCAGTACTCAGGGTGCTGGGTGCTCAGTGCTCAGGGTGCTGAGTGCTCAGTACTCAGGGTGCTGGGTGCTCAGTGCTCGGGGTGCTGGGTGCTCAGTACTCAGGGTGCTGGGTGCTTAGTACTCAGGGTGCTGGGTGCTCAGTGCTTGGGGGTGCTGGGTGCTCAGTGCTCGGGGTGCTCGGTGCTCAGTGCTCGGGGTGCTTGGTGCTCAGTAATCAGGGTGCTGGGTGCTCAGTACTCGTTGTGCTGGGTGCTCAGTGCTCAGGGTGCTGGGTGCTCAGTACTCAGGGGTGCTCGGTACTCAGTACTCACGGTGCTCAGTGCTCAGTACTCAGCGTGCTGGGTGCTCAGTGCTCAGGGTGCTGGGTGCTCAGTACTCAGGGTGCTGGGTGCTCAGTGCTCAGGGTGCTCAGTGCTCAGTACTCAGGGTGCTCGGTGCTCAGTGCTCAGGGTGCTCAGTGCTCAGTACTCAGGGTGCTCAGTGCTCAGTGCTCAGGGTGCTGGGTGCTCAGTGCTCGGGGTGCTGGGTGCTCAGTGCTCAGGGTACTGGGTGCTCAGTACTCAGGGTGCTCAGTGCTCAGGGTGCTGGGTGCTCAGTGCTCAGTACACAGGGTGCTGAGTGCTCAGTGCTCTGGGTGCTGGGTGCTCAGTGCTCAGTACTCAGGGTGCTGGCTGCTCAGTGCTCAGGGTGCTGGATGCTCAGTACTCAGGGTCCTGGCTGCTCAGTGCTCAGGGTGCTGGATGCTCAGTACTCAGGGTGCTGGGTGCTCAGTGCTCAGGGTGCTGGGCGCTCAGTACTCAGGGTGCTCCGTGCTCAGTACTCAGGGTTCTCGGTGCTCAGTGCTCAGGGTGCTGGGTGCAGTGCTCAGGGTGCTGGGTGCTCAGTACTCGGGGTGCTGGGTGCTCAGTACTCAGCGTGCTGGGTGCTCAGTGCTCAGGGTGCTGGTTGCTCAGTGCTCGGGGTGCTGTGTGCTCAGTACTCGCGGTGCTGGGTGCTCACTGCTCAGGGTGCTGGTTCTCAGTGCTCGGGGGTACTGGGTACTCAGTGCTCAGTACACAGGGTGCTGGGTGCTCAGTGCTCGGGGTGCTGGGTGCTCAGTGCTCAGTACTCAGGGTGCTGAGTGCTCAGTGCTCGGGGTGCTGGGTGCTCAGTACTCAGGGTACTCGGTGCTCAGTACTCAGGGTGCTGGGTGATCAGTGCTCAGGGTGCTGGGTGCTCAGTACTCAGTGTGCTGGGTGCTCACTACTCAGGGTGCTGGGTGCTCAGTACTCAGGGTGCTCGGTGCTCAGTACTCAGGGTGCTGGGTCCTCAGTGCTCAGGGTGCTGAGTGCTCAGTACTCAGGGTGCTGGGTGCTCAGTACTCGGGGTGCTGGGTGCTCAGTACTCAGGGTGCTGGGTGCTCAGTGCTCAGGGTACTGGGTGCTCAGTGCTCAGGGTGCTGGGTGCTCAGTACTCAGGGTGCTCTGTGCTCAGTACTCAGGGTTCTCGGTGCTCAGTGCTCAGGGTGCAGGGTTGCACAGTGCTCAGGGTGCTGGGTGCTCAGTACTCGGGGTGCTGGGTGCTCAGTACTCAGCGTGCTGGGTGCTCAGTGCTCAGGGTGCTGGGTTGCTCAGTGCTCGGGTGCTGTGTGATCAGTACTCACGGTGTTGGGTGCTCACTGCTCAGGGTGCTGGTTCTCATTGTTCGGGGTACTGGGTACTCAGTGCTCAGTACACAGGGTGCTGGGGTGCTCAGTGCTCGGGGGTGCTGGGTGCTCAGTGCTCAGTACTCAGGGTGCTGAGTGCTCAGTGCTCGGGGTGCTTGGTGCTCAGTACTCAGGGTACTCGGTGCTCAGTACTCAGGGTGCTGGGTGATCAGTGCTCAGGGTGCTGGGTGCTCAGTACTCAGTGTGCTGGGTGCTCAGTAGTCAGGGTGCTGGGTGCTCAGTACTCAGGGTGCTCGGTGCTCAGTACTCAGGGTGCTGCGTCCTCAGTGCTCATGGTGCTGAGTGCTCAGTACTCAGGGTGCTGGGTGCTCAGTACTCGGGGTGCTGGGTGCTCAGTACTCAGGGAGCTGGGTGCTCAGTACTCATTGTGCTGGGTGCTCAGTACTCGGGTGCTGGGTGCTCAGTGCTCAGGGTGCTGGGTGCTCAGTGCTCGGGGGTGCTGGGTGCTCAGTGCTCAGTACTCAGGGTGCTGAGTGCTCAGTGCTCGGGGTGCTGGGTGCTCAGTGCTCAGTACTCAGGGTGCTTGGTGCTCAGTGCTCGGGGTGCTTGGTGCTCAGTGCTCAGCGTGCTGGGTGCTCAGTGCTCAGGGTGCTGGGTGCTCAGTGCTCGGGGTGCTGGGTGCTCAGTACTCAGGGTGCTGGGTGCTCAGTACTCAGTTTGCTGGGTGCTCAGTGCTCGGGGGTGCTGGGTGCTCAGTGCTCGGGGTGCTGGGTGCTCAGTGCTCGGGGTGCTTGGTGCTCAGTACTCAGGGTGCTGGGTGCTCAGTGCTCGGGGTGCTCAGTACTCAGGGTGCTGTGTGTTCAGTGCTCAGGGTGCTGGGTGCTCAGTACTCAGGGTGCTCGGTGCTTAGTACTCAGGGGTGCTGGGTGCTCAGTACTCCGGGTGCTGGGTGCCCAGTGCACGGCGTGCTCGGTGCTCAGTGCGAAAGGTGCTGGGGTGCTCAGTACTCAGGGTGATCATTGCTCAGAGTGCTGGGTGCTCAGTACTCAGGGTGCTGGGTGCTCAGTACTCAGGGTGCTCAGTGCTCAGTACTCAGGGTGCTCAGTGCTCAGTACTAAGGGTGCTCAGTGCTCAGGGTGCTGGGTGATCAGTGCTCGGGGTGCTCGGTGCCCAGTACTCAGGGTGCAGGGGTGCTCAGTGCTCAGGGTGCTGGGTGCTCAGTGCTCAGGGTGCTGGGTGCTCAGTGCTCAGGGTGCTGGGTGCTCAGTACTCAGGGTGCTCAGTGCTCGGGGTGCTGGGTGCTCAGTGCTCGGGGGTGCTCGGTGCTCAGTACTCGGGGTGCTCAGTGCTCAGTACTCAGGGGTGCTGGGTGCTCAGTGCTCAGGGTGCTGGGTGCTCAGTACTCAGGGTGCTGCGTGCTCGGTGCTCAGTATGCTGGGTGCTCACTACTCAGGGTGCTGGGTGCTCAGTACTCAG
>NW_024544705.1:0-21949 GCF_018167655.1 Microtus oregoni
AGCACCCAGCACCCCGAGCACTGAGCACCCAGCACCCCGAGCACTGAGCACCCAGCACCCTGAGTACTGAGCACCCAACACCCAGAGTCCTGAGCACCCAGCACCCTGAGCACTGAGCACCCAGCACCCTGTGTACTGAGCACCCAGCACCCTGAGTACTGAGCACCCAGCACCCTGAGCACTGAGCACTGAGTACCCAACACCCTGAGCACTGAGCACTGAGCACCCAGCACCCCGAGCACTGAGCACCCAGCACCCCGCGCACTGAGCACCCAGCACCCTGAGCACTGAGCACCCAGCACCCTGAGTACTGAGCACCCAGCACCATGAGTACTGAGCACCCAGCACCCTGAGTACTGAGCACTCAGCACCCTGAGTACTGAGCACCGAGCACCCCGAGCACTGAGCACCCAGCACCCTGAGCACTGAGCACCCTGAGGACTGAGTACCCAGCACCCTGAGCACTGAGCACCCAGCACCCTGAGTACTGAGCACCGATCACCCTGAGCACTGAGCACCCAGGACCCCGAGCATTGAGCACCCAGCACCCTGAGTACAGAGCACCCAGCACCCCTAGTACTGAGCACCCAGCACCCCGAGCACTGAGCAGCCAGCACCCTGAGTACTGAGCACCCTGAGTACTGAGCACCAAGCACCCTGAGAACTGAGCACCCAGCACCCTGAGTACTGAGCACCCAGCCCCCTGAGTACTGAGTACCCAGCACCCTGAGCACTGAGCACCCAGCACCCTGAGTACTGAGCACCGAGCACCCTGAATACTGAGCACCCAGGACGCTTAGTACTGAGCACCCAGCACCCTGAGCTCTGAGCACCCAGCACCCTGAGTACTGAGCACCCAGCACCACCCTCAGCACTGAGCACCCAGCACCCCGAGCAAGGAGCACCCAGCACCCCGAGCACTGAGCACCCAGCACCCTGAGTACTGAGCACCCAGCACCCTGAGTACTGAGCACTGAGCACCCCGAGTACTGAGCACCCATCACCCCGAGCACTGAGCACCCAGCAACCTGAGTACTGAGAAGAGATCACCCTGAGTACTGAGCACCCAGAACCCTGAGTACTGAGCCCCCAGCACCATGAGTACTGAGCACCCAGCACCCCGAGCACTGAGCACCCAGCACCCCGAGAATGAGCACCCAGCACCCTGAATACTGAGATCCGAGCACCCTGAGTACTCAGCACCCAGCACCCTGAGTACTGAGCCCCCAGCACCCTGAGTACTGAGCACCCAGCACCCCGAGCACTGAGCACCCAGCACCCGGAGAATGAGCACCCAGCACCCTGAGTACTGAGCACCCAGCACCCTGAGTACTGAGCACTAAGCACCCAGAGCACTGAGCACCCAGCACCCCGAGCACGGAGCACCCAGGACCCCGAGCACTGAGTATTGAGCACCCAGCACCCTGAGTACTGAGCACCGAGCTCCCCGAGCACTGAGCACCCTGAGTACTGAGCACCAAGCACCCCGATCACTGAGCACCCAGCACCCTGAGCACTGATCACCCAGCACCCTGAGCACTGAGCACCCAGCACCCTGAGTACTGAGCACCCAACAACCAGAGTACTGAGCACCCAGCACCCTGAGCACTGAGCACCCAGCACCCTGAGTACTGAGCACCCAGCACCCTGAGTACTGAGCACCCAGCACCCTGAGCACTGAGCACTGAGCACCCAGCACCCTGAGCACTGAGCACTGAGCACCCAGCACCCCGAGCACTGAGCACCCAGCACCCTGAGCACCCAGCACCCTGAGCACTGAGCACCCTGAGCACTGAGCACCCTGAGCACTGAGCACTGAGCACCCAGCACCCTGAGTACTGAGCACCCAACACTCTGAGCACTGAGCACCCAGCACGCTGAGTACTGAGCACTGAACACACAGCACCCTGAGTACTGAGCAACCAGCACCTCGAGCACTGAGCACCCAGCGCCCCGAGCACTGAGCACCCAGCACCCCGAGCACTGAGCACTGAGCACACTAAGCACTGAGCACCCAGCACCCCGAGTACTGAGCACTGAGCACCCTGAGTACTGAGCACCCAGCACCCCGAGTACTGAGCACTGAGCACCCTGAGTACTGAGCACCCAGCACCCTGAGCACTGAGAACCCTGAGTACTGAGCACCCTGACTACTGAGCACCCAGCACCCTGAGCACTGAGCACGTAGCACCCCGAGGACTGAGCACCCAGCACCCTTATCACTGAGCACCCAGCACCTTGAGTACTGAGCACCGAGCACCCCGAGAACTGAGCACCCAGCACGCTGAATACTGAGCACCCAGCACCCTGAGCACTGAGCACCAAGCACCCCGAGCACTGAGCACCCAGCACCCCGAGCACTGAGCACCCAGCACCCTGAGTACTGAGCACCCAACACCCAGAGTCCAGAGCACCCAGCACCCTGAGCACTGAGCACTCAGCACCCTGAGTACTGAGCACCCAGCACCCTGAGTACTGAGCACCCAGCACCCTGAGCACTGAGCACTGAGCACCCAACACCCTGAGCACTGAGCACTGAGCACCCAGCACCCCGAGCACTGAGCACCCAGCACCCCGCGCACTGAGCACCCAGCACCCTGAGCACTGAGCACCCAGCACCCTGAGTACTGAGCACCCAGCACCATGAGTACTGAGCACCCAGCACCCTGAGTACTGAGCACTCAGCACCCTGAGTACTGAGCACCGAGCACCCCGAGCACTGAGCACCCAGCACCCTGAGCACTGAGCACCCTGAGGACTGAGTACCCAGCACCCTGAGCACTGAGCACCCAGCACCCTGAGTACTGAGCACCCAGCACCCTGAGCACTGAGCACCCAGGACCCCGAGCACTGAGCACCCAGCACCCTGAGCACTGAGCACCCAGCACCCTGAGTACTGAGCACCCAGCACCCTGAGCACTGAGCACCAAGCACCCTGAGCACTGAGAACCCAGCACCCTGAGTACTGAGCACCCAGCACCCTGAGTACTGAGTACCCAGCACCCTGAGCACTGAGCACCCAGCACCCTGAGTACTGAGCACCGAGCACCCTGAATACTGAGCACCCAGGACCCTTAGTACTGAGCACCCAGCACCCTGAGCACTGAGCACCCGGCACCCTGAGTACTGAGCACCCAGCACCACACTCAGCACTGAGCACCCAGCACCCCGAGCACTGAGCACCCAGCACCCTGAGCACTGAGCACCCAGCACCCTGAGTACTGAGCACCCAGCACCCTGAGTACTGAGCACTGAGCACCCTGAGTACTGAGCACCCAGCACCCTGAGCACTGAGAACGGAGCACCCCGAGGACTGGGCACCCAGCACCCTGAGCACTGAGCACCCAGCACCTTGAGTACTGAGCACCGAGCACCCCGAGAACTGAGCACCCAGCACGCTGAATACTGAGCACCCAGCACCCTGAGCACTGAGCACCCAGCACCCCGAGCACTGAGCACCCAGCACCCCGAGCACTGAGCACCCAGCACCCTGAGTACTGAGCACCCAACACCCAGAGTCCTGAGCACCCAGCACCCTGAGCACTGAGCACCCAGCACCCTGTGTACTGAGCACCCAGCACCCTGAGTACTGAGCACCCAGCACCCTGAGCACTGAGCACTGAGTACCCAACACCCTGAGCACTGAGCACTGAGCACCCAGCACCCCGAGCACTGAGCACCCAGCACCCCGCGCACTGAGCACCCAGCACCCTGAGCACTGAGCACCCAGCACCCTGAGTACTGAGCACCCAGCACCATGAGTACTGAGCACCCAGCACCCTGAGTACTGAGCACTCAGCACCCTGAGTACTGAGCACCGAGCACCCCGAGCACTGAGCACCCAGCACCCTGAGCACTGAGCACCCTGAGGACTGAGTACCCAGCACCCTGAGCACTGAGCACCCAGCACCCTGAGTACTGAGCACCGATCACCCTGAGCACTGAGCACCCAGGACCCCGAGCATTGAGCACCCAGCACCCTGAGTACAGAGCACCCAGCACCCCGAGTACTGAGCACCCAGCACCCCGAGCACTGAGCAGCCAGCACCCTGAGTACTGAGCACCCTGAGTACTGAGCACCAAGCACCCTGAGAACTGAGCACCCAGCACCCTGAGTACTGAGCACCCAGCCCCCTGAGTACTGAGTACCCAGCACCCTGAGCATTGAGCACCCAGCACCCTGAGTACTGAGCACCGAGCACCCTGAATACTGAGCACCCAGGACGCTTAGTACTGAGCACCCAGCACCCTGAGCTCTGAGCACCCAGCACCCTGAGTACTGAGCACCCAGCACCACCCTCAGCACTGAGCACCCAGCACCCCGAGCAAGGAGCACCCAGCACCCCGAGCACTGAGCACCCAGCACCCTGAGTACTGAGCACCCAGCACCCTGAGTACTGAGCACTGAGCACCCCGAGTACTGAGCACCCACCACCCCGAGCACTGAGCACCCAGCAACCTGAGTACTGAGAAGAGATCACCCTGAGTACTGAGCACCCAGAACCCTGAGTACTGAGCCCCCAGCACCATGAGTACTGAGCACCCAGCACCCCGAGCACTGAGCACCCAGCACCCCGAGAATGAGCACCCAGCACCCTGAATACTGAGATCCGAGCACCCTGAGTACTCAGCACCCAGCACCCTGAGTACTGAGCCCCCAGCACCCTGAGTACTGAGCACCCAGCACCCCGAGCACTGAGCACCCAGCACCCGGAGAATGAGCACCCAGCACCCTGAGTACTGAGCACCCAGCACCCTGAGTACTGAGCACTAAGCACCCAGAGCACTGAGCACCCAGCACCCCGAGCACGGAGCACCCAGGACCCCGAGCACTGAGTATTGAGCACCCAGCACCCTGAGTACTGAGCACCGAGCTCCCCGAGCACTGAGCACCCTGAGTACTGAGCACCAAGCACCCCGATCACTGAGCACCCAGCACCCTGAGCACTGATCACCCAGCACCCTGAGCACTGAGCACCCAGCACCCTGAGTACTGAGCACCCAACAACCAGAGTACTGAGCACCCAGCACCCTGAGCACTGAGCACCCAGCACCCTGAGTACTGAGCACCCAGCACCCTGAGTACTGAGCACCCAGCACCCTGAGCACTGAGCACTGAACACCCAGCACCCTGAGCACTGAGCACTGAGCACCCAGCACCCCGAGCACTGAGCACCCAGCACCCTGAGCACCCAGCACCCTGAGCACTGAGCACCCTGAGCACTGAGCACCCTGAGCACTGAGCACTGAGCACCCAGCACCCTGAGTACTGAGCACCCAACACTCTGAGCACTGAGCACCCAGCACGCTGAGTACTGAGCACTGAACACACAGCACCCTGAGTACTGAGCAACCAGCACCTCGAGCACTGAGCACCCAGCGCCCCGAGCACTGAGCACCCAGCACCCCGAGCACTGAGCACTGAGCACACTAAGCACTGAGCACCCAGCACCCCGAGTACTGAGCACTGAGCACCCTGAGTACTGAGCACCCAGCACCCCGAGTACTGAGCACTGAGCACCCTGAGTACTGAGCACCCAGCACCCTGAGCACTGAGAACCCTGAGTACTGAGCACCCTGACTACTGAGCACCCAGCACCCTGAGCACTGAGCACGTAGCACCCCGAGGACTGAGCACCCAGCACCCTTATCACTGAGCACCCAGCACCTTGAGTACTGAGCACCGAGCACCCCGAGAACTGAGCACCCAGCACGCTGAATACTGAGCACCCAGCACCCTGAGCACTGAGCACCAAGCACCCCGAGCACTGAGCACCCAGCACCCCGAGCACTGAGCACCCAGCACCCTGAGTACTGAGCACCCAACACCCAGAGTCCAGAGCACCCAGCACCCTGAGCACTGAGCACTCAGCACCCTGAGTACTGAGCACCCAGCACCCTGAGTACTGAGCACCCAGCACCCTGAGTACTGAGCACTGAGCACCCAACACCCTGAGCACTGAGCACTGAGCACCCAGCACCCCGAGCACTGAGCACCCAGCACCCCGCGCACTGAGCACCCAGCACCCTGAGCACTGAGCACCCAGCACCCTGAGTACTGAGCACCCAGCACCATGAGTACTGAGCACCCAGCACCCTGAGTACTGAGCACTCAGCACCCTGAGTACTGAGCACCGAGCACCCCGAGCACTGAGCACTCAGCACCCTGAGCACTGAGCACCCTGAGGACTGAGTACCCAGCACCCTGAGCACTGAGCACCCAGCACCCTGAGTACTGAGCACCCAGCACCCTGAGCACTGAGCACCCAGGACCCCGAGCACTGAGCACCCAGCACCCTGAGCACTGAGCACCCAGCACCCTGAGTACTGAGCACCCAGCACCCTGAGCACTGAGCACCAAGCACCCTGAGCACTGAGAACCCAGCACCCTGAGTACTGAGCACCCAGCACCCTGAGTACTGAGTACCCAGCACCCTGAGCACTGAGCACCCAGCACCCTGAGTACTGAGCACCGAGCACCCTGAATACTGAGCACCCAGGACCCTTAGTACTGAGCACCCAGCACCCTGAGCACTGAGCACCCGGCACCCTGAGTACTGAGCACCCAGCACCACACTCAGCACTGAGCACCCAGCACCCCGAGCACTGAGCACCCAGCACCCTGAGCACTGAGCACCCAGCACCCTGAGTACTGAGCACCCAGCACCCTGAGTACTGAGCACTGAGCACCCTGAGTACTGAGCACCCAGCACCCTGAGCACTGAGAACGGAGCACCCCGAGGACTGGGCACCCAGCACCCTGAGTACTGAGCACCCAACACCCAGAGTCCTGAGCACCCAGCACCCTGAGCACTGAGCACCCAGCACCCTGTGTACTGAGCACCCAGCACCCTGAGTACTGAGCACCCAGCACCCTGAGCACTGAGCACTGAGTACCCAACACCCTGAGCACTGAGCACTGAGCACCCAGCACCCCGAGCACTGAGCACCCAGCACCCCGCGCACTGAGCACCCAGCACCCTGAGCACTGAGCACCCAGCACCCTGAGTACTGAGCACCCAGCACCATGAGTACTGAGCACCCAGCACCCTGAGTACTGAGCACTCAGCACCCTGAGTACTGAGCACCGAGCACCCCGAGCACTGAGCACCCAGCACCCTGAGCACTGAGCACCCTGAGGACTGAGTACCCAGCACCCTGAGCACTGAGCACCCAGCACCCTGAGTACTGAGCACCGATCACCCTGAGCACTGAGCACCCAGGACCCCGAGCATTGAGCACCCAGCACCCTGAGTACAGAGCACCCAGCACCCCGAGTACTGAGCACCCAGCACCCCGAGCACTGAGCAGCCAGCACCCTGAGTACTGAGCACCCTGAGTACTGAGCACCAAGCACCCTGAGAACTGAGCACCCAGCACCCTGAGTACTGAGCACCCAGCCCCCTGAGTACTGAGTACCCAGCACCCTGAGCATTGAGCACCCAGCACCCTGAGTACTGAGCACCGAGCACCCTGAATACTGAGCACCCAGGACGCTTAGTACTGAGCACCCAGCACCCTGAGCTCTGAGCACCCAGCACCCTGAGTACTGAGCACCCAGCACCACCCTCAGCACTGAGCACCCAGCACCCCGAGCAAGGAGCACCCAGCACCCCGAGCACTGAGCACCCAGCACCCTGAGTACTGAGCACCCAGCACCCTGAGTACTGAGCACTGAGCACCCCGAGTACTGAGCACCCATCACCCCGAGCACTGAGCACCCAGCAACCTGAGTACTGAGAAGAGATCACCCTGAGTACTGAGCACCCAGAACCCTGAGTACTGAGCCCCCAGCACCATGAGTACTGAGCACCCAGCACCCCGAGCACTGAGCACCCAGCACCCCGAGAATGAGCACCCAGCACCCTGAATACTGAGATCCGAGCACCATGAGTACTCAGCACCCAGCACCCTGAGTACTGAGCCCCCAGCACCCTGAGTACTGAGCACCCAGCACCCCGAGCACTGAGCACCCAGCACCCGGAGAATGAGCACCCAGCACCCTGAGTACTGAGCACCCAGCACCCTGAGTACTGAGCACTAAGCACCCAGAGCACTGAACACCCAGCACCCCGAGCACGGAGCACCCAGGACCCCGAGCACTGAGTATTGAGCACCCAGCACCCTGAGTACTGAGCACCGAGCTCCCCGAGCACTGAGCACCCTGAGTACTGAGCACCAAGCACCCCGATCACTGAGCACCCAGCACCCTGAGCACTGATCACCCAGCACCCTGAGCACTGAGCACCCAGCACCCTGAGTACTGAGCACCCAACAACCAGAGTACTGAGCACCCAGCACCCTGAGCACTGAGCACCCAGCACCCTGAGTACTGAGCACCCAGCACCCTGAGTACTGAGCACCCAGCACCCTGAGCACTGAGCACTGAGCACCCAACACCCTGAGCACTGAGCACTGAGCACCCAGCAACCCGAGCAATGAGCACCCAGCACCCCGAGCACTGAGCACCGAGCACCCTGAGCACTGAGCACCCAGCACCCTGAGCACTGAGCACCCAGCACCCTGAGCACTGAGCACCCAGCACCCTGAGTACTGAGCATCCAGCACCCTGAGCACTGAGCAGCCAGCACCCTGAGTACTGAGCACTGAGCACCCAGCACCCAGAGCACTGAGCACTCAGCACCCTGTGTACTGAGCACTGAGCACCCAGCACCCTGAGCACTGAGCACCCTGAGTACTGAGCACCCAGCACCCTGAGCACTGAGCACCCAGCACCCCGAGCACTGAGCACCCAGCACCCTGAGCACTGAGCACTGAGCACCCTGAGTACTGAGCACTGAGCACCCTGAGCACTGAGCACAGATCACCCTGAGTACTGAGCACTGAGCACCCTGAGCACTGAGCACCCAGCACCCTGAGTACTGAGCACCCAGCACCCTGAGCACTGAGGACCGAGCACCCTGAGTACTAAGCACCCAGCACCCTGAGTACTGAGCACCCTGCACCCTGAGCACTGAGCACCCAGCACGCTGAGTACTGAGCACTGAGCACCCTAAGTACTGAGCACCGAGCACCCTGAGCACTGAGCACCCAGCACGCTGAGTACTGAGCTCTGAGCACTCTGAGTACTGAGCACCGAGCACCCTGAGTACTGAGCACCCAGCACTCTGAGCACTGAGCACCCAGCACCCTGAGCACTGAGCACCCAGCACCCCGAGCACTGAGCACCCAGCAACCCGAGCACTGAGCACCCAGCACCCCGAACACTGAGCACCCAGCACCCTGAGCACTGAGCACTGAGCACCCTAAGTACTGAGCACTGAGCACCCTGAGTACTGAGCACCCAGCACCCTGAGTACTGAGCACCCAACGTACTGAGCACCGAGTACCCCGAGCACTGAGCACCCAGCACCCTGAGTACTGAGCACCCAGCACCCCGAGCACTGAGCTCCCAGCACCCTGAGTAGTGAGCACCGAGCACCCTGAGTACTGAGCACCCAGCACCCTGAGTACTGAGCACCAAGCGTACTGAGCACCGAGCACCCAGCACCCTGAGTACTGAGCACCCAGTACCCTGAGCACTGAGCACCCAGCACCCTGAGTACTGAGCACTGAGCACCCTGAGTACTGAGCACCGAGCACCCCGAGCACTGAGCACCCAGCACCCCGAGCACCGAGCACCCAGCACCCTGAGCACTGAGCACCCAGCACCCTGAGCACTGAGCACCCAGCACCCTGAGTACTGAGCACCCAGCACCTGAGTACTGAGCACCCAACGTACTGAGCACCGAGCACCCTGACCACTGAGCACCCAGCACCCTGAGTACTGAGCACCCAGCACCCTGAGCAATGAGCACCCTGTGTACTGTGCACCCAGCACCTTGAGCACTGAGCACCCAGCACCCCGAGCACTGAGCACCCAGAACCCTGAGTACTGAGCACCCAGCACCCTGAGCACTGAGCACCGAGCACCCTGAGTACTGAACACCCAGCACCCTGAGCACTGAGCACTGAGCACCCAGCACCCTGAGCACTGAGCACTGAGCAACCAGCACCCCGAGCACTGAGCACCCAGCACCCTGAGCACCCAGCACCCTGAGCACTGAGCACCCTGAGCACTGAGCACCCTGAGCACTGAGCACTGAGCACCCAGCACCCTGAGTACTGAGCACCCAACACTCTGAGCACTGAGCACCCAGCACGCTGAGTACTGAGCACTGAACACACAGCACCCTGAGTACTGAGCAACCAGCACCTCGAGCACTGAGCACCCAGCGCCCCGAGCACTGAGCACCCAGCACCCCGAGCACTGAGCACTGAGCACACTAAGCACTGAGCACCCAGCACCCCGAGTACTGAGCACTGAGCACCCTGAGTACTGAGCACCCAGCACCCCGAGTACTGAGCACTGAGCACCCTGAGTACTGAGCACCCAGCACCCTGAGCACTGAGAACCCTGAGTACTGAGCACCGAGCACCCTGACTACTGAGCACCCAGCACCCTGAGCACTGAGCACGTAGCACCCCGAGGACTGAGCATCCAGCACCCTGAGCACTGAGCACCCAGCACCTTGAGTACTGAGCACCGAGCACCCCGAGAACTGAGCACCCAGCACGCTGAATACTGAGCACCCAGCACCCTGAGCACTGAGCACCAAGCACCCCGAGCACTGAGCACCCAGCACCCCGAGCACTGAGCACCCAGCACCCTGAGTACTGAGCACCCATCACCCAGAGTCCAGAGCACGCAGCACCCTGAGCACTGAGCACTCAGCACCCTGAGTACTGAGCACCCAGCACCCTGAGTACTGAGCACCCAGCACCCTGAGCACTGAGCACTGAGCACCCAACACCCTGAGCACTGAGCACTGAGCACCCAGCACCCCGAGCACTGAGCACCCAGCACCCCGCGCACTGAGCACCCAGCACCCTGAGCACTGAGCACCCAGCACCCTGAGTACTGAGCACCCAGCACCATGAGTACTGAGCACCCAGCACCCTGAGTACTGAGCACTCAGCACCCTGAGTACTGAGCACCGAGCACCCCGAGCACTGAGCACCCAACACCCTGAGCACTGAGCACCCTGAGGACTGAGTACCCAGCACCCTGAGCACTGAGCACCCAGCACCCTGAGTACTGAGCACCCAGCACCCTGAGCACTGAGCACCCAGGACCCCGAGCACTGAGCACCCAGCACCCTGAGCACTGAGCACCCAGCACCCTGAGTACTGAGCACCCAGCACCCTGAGCACTGAGCACCAAGCACCCTGAGCACTGAGAACCCAGCAACCTGAGTACTGAGCACCCAGCACCCTGAGTACTGAGTACCCAGCACCCTGAGCACTGAGCACCCAGCACCCTGAGTACTGAGCACCGAGCACCCTGAATACTGAGCACCCAGGACCCTTAGTACTGAGCACCCAGCACCCTGAGCACTGAGCACCCGGCACCCTGAGTACTGAGCACCCAGCACCACCCTCAGCACTGAGCACCCAGCACCCCGAGCACTGAGCACCCAGCACCCCGAGCACTGAGCACCCAGCACCCTGAGTACTGAGCACCCAGCACCCTGAGTACTGAGCACTGAGCACCCTGAGTACTGAGCACCCAGCACCCTGAGCACTGAGAACGGAGCACCCGAGGACTGGGCACCCAGCACCCTGAGCACTGAGCACCCAGCACCTTGAGTACTGAGCACCGAGCACCCCGAGAACTGAGCACCCAGCACGCTGAATACTGAGCACCCAGCACCCTGAGCACTGAGCACCCAGCACCCCGAGCACTGAGCACCCAGCACCCCGAGCACTGAGCACCCAGCACCCTGAGTACTGAGCACCCAACACCCAGAGTCCTGAGCACCCAGCACCCTGAGCACTGAGCACCCAGCACCCTGTGTACTGAGCACCCAGCACCCTGAGTACTGAGCACCCAGCACCCTGAGGACTGAGCACTGAGCTCCCAACACCCTGAGCACTGAGCACTGAGCACCCAGCACCCCGAGCACTGAGCACCCAGCACCCCGCGCACTGAGCACCCAGCACCCTGAGCACTGAGCACCCAGCACCCTGAGTACTGAGCACCCAGCACCATGAGTACTGAGCACCCAGCACCCTGAGTACTGAGCACTCAGCACCCTGAGTACTGAGCACCGAGCACCCCGAGCACTGAGCACCCAGCACCCTGAGCACTGAGCACCCTGAGGACTGAGTACCCAGCACCCTGAGCACTGAGCACCCAGCACCCTGAGTACTGAGCACCGATCACCCTGAGCACTGAGCACCCAGGACCCCGAGCATTGAGCACCCAGCACCCTGAGTACAGAGCACCCAGCACCCCGAGTACTGAGCACCCAGCACCCCGAGCACTGAGCAGCCAGCACCCTGAGTACTGAGCACCCTGAGTACTGAGCACCAAGCACCCTGAGAACTGAGCACCCAGCACCCTGAGTACTGAGCACCCAGCCCCCTGAGTACTGAGTACCCAGCACCCTGAGCACTGAGCACCCAGCACCCTGAGTACTGAGCACCGAGCACCCTGAATACTGAGCACCCAGGACGCTTAGTACTGAGCACCCAGCACCCTGAGCTCTGAGCACCCAGCACACTGAGTACTGAGCACCCAGCACCACCCTCAGCACTGAGCACCCAGCACCCCGAGCAAGGAGCACCCAGCACCCCGAGCACTGAGAACCCAGCACCCTGAGTACTGAGCACCCAGCACCCTGAGTACTGAGCACTGAGCACCCCGAGTACTGAGCACCCATCACCCCGAGCACTGAGCACCCAGCAACCTGAGTACTGAGAAGAGATCACCCTGAGTACTGAGCACCCAGAACCTTGAGTACTGAGCCACCAGCACCATGAGTACTGAGCACCCAGCACCCCGAGCACTGAGCACCCAGCACCCCGAGAATGAGCACCCAGCACCCTGAATACTGAGATCCGAGCACCCTGAGTACTCAGCACCCAGCACCCTGAGTACTGAGCCCCCAGCACCCTGAGTACTGAGCACCCAGCACCCCGAGCACTGAGCACCCAGCACCCGGAGAATGAGCACCCAGCACCCTGAGTACTGAGCACCCAGCACCCTGAGTACTGAGCACTAAGCACCCAGAGCACTGAGCACCCAGCACCCCGAGCACGGAGCACCCAGGACCCCGAGCACTGAGTACTGAGCACCCAGCACCCTGAGTACTGAGCACCGAGCTCCCCGAGCACTGAGCACCCTGAGTACTGAGCACCAAGCACCCCGATCACTGAGCACCCAGCACCCTGAGCACTGATCACCCAGCACCCTGAGCACTGAGCACCCAGCACCCTGAGTACTGAGCACCCAACAACCAGAGTACTGAGCACCCAGCACCCTGAGCACTGAGCACCCAGCACCCTGAGTACTGAGCACCCAGCACCCTGAGTACTGAGCACCCAGCACCCTGAGCACTGAGCACTGAGCACCCAACACCCTGAGCACTGAGCACTGAGCACCCAGCACCCCGAGCACTGAGCACCCAGCACCCCGAGCACTGAGCACCGAGCACCCTGAGCACTGAGCACCCAGCACCCTGAGCACTGAGCACCCAGCCCCCTGAGTACTGAGCACCCAGCACCATGAGTACTGAGCACCCAGCACCCTGAGTACTGAGCACTCAGCACCCTGAGTACTGAGCACCCAGCACCCCGAGCACTGAGCACCCAGCACCCTGAGCACTGAGCACCCTGAGGACTGCGCACCCAGCACCCTGAGCACTGAGCACCCAGCACCCTGAGTACTGAGCACCGATCACCCTGAGCACTGAGCACCCAGGACCCCGAGCACTGAGCACCCAGCACCCTGAGCACTGAGCACCCGGCACATCGAGTACTGAGCACCCAGCACCCCGAGTACTGAGCACCGAGCACCCCGAGCACTGAACACCCAGGACCCTGAGTACTGAGCACCCAGCACCCTGAGTACTGATCACTGAGCACCCCTAGTACTGAGCACCCAGCACCCCGAGCACTGAGCACCCTGCAACCTGATTACTGAGAACCGAGCACCCTGAGCACTGAGCACCCATCACCCCGAGAATGAGCACCCAGCACCCTGAGTACTGAGCACCCAGCAGCCTGAGTACTGAGCACTAAGCACCCCGAGCACTGAGCGCCCAGCACCCCGAGCACGGAGCACCCAGAATCCCGAGCACTGAGTACTGAGCACCCAGCACCCTGAGTACTGAGCACCGAGCTCCCCGAGCACTGAGCACCCTGAGTACTGAGCACCCAGCACCCCGATCACTGAGCACCCAGCACCCTGAGCACTGAGCACCCAGCACTCTGAGCACTGAGCACCCAGCACCCTGAGTACTGAGCACCCAGCACGCTGAGTACTGAGCACCCAGCACCCCGAGCACTGAGCACCCAGCACCCTGAGTACTGAGCACTGAGCACCCAGCACCCCGAGCACTGAGCACCCAGCACCCTGTGTACTGAGCACTGAGCACCCTGAGTACTAAGCACCCAGCACCCTGAGTACTGAGCACCCAGGACCCTGAGCACTGAGCACTGAGCACCCCGAGCACTGAGCACCCAGCACCCTGAGCACTCAGCACCCAGCACCCCGAGCACTGAGCACCCAGCACCCTGAGCACTGAGCACCCAGCACCCTGAGCATGGAGCACCCCGAGGACTGAGCACCCAGCACCCTGAGAACTGAGCACCCAGCACCTTGAGTACTGAGCACCGAGCACCTCGACCACTAAGCACCCAGCACCCTGAGTACTGAGCACCCAGCACCCTGAGTACTGAGCACCCAGCACCCCGAGCACGTAGCACCCAGCACCCTGAGTTCTGAGCACCCAACACCCAGAGTACTGAGCACCCAGCACCCCGAGTACTGAGCACCCAGCACCCCGAGCACTGAGCACCCAGCGCCCCGAGCACTGAGCACCCAGCACCCCGAGCACTGAGCACTGAGCACCCTGAGCACTGAGTACTGAGCACTGAGCACCCTGAGTACTGAGCACCCAGCACCCCGAGTACTGAGCACCCAGCACCCCGAGCACTGAGCACCCAGCGCCCCGAGCACTGAGCACCCAGCACCCCGAGCACTGAGCACTGAGCACCCTGAGCACTGAGCAAACAGCACCCCGAGTACTGAGCACTGAGCACCCTGAGAACTGAGCACCAAGCACTCCGAGTACTGAGCACTGAGCACCCTGAGTACTGAGCACCCAGCACCCTGAGCACTGAGCACCCAGCACCCTGAGTAATGAGCACTGAGAACCCTGAGTACTGAGCACCGAGTACCCTGAGTACTGAGCACCCAGCACCCTGATCACTGAGCACGGAGCACCCCGAGGACTGAGCACCCGGCACCCTGAGCACTGAGCACCCAGCACCTTGAGTACTGAGCACCGAGCACCCCGAGCACTGAGCACCCAGCACACTGAGTACTGAGCACCCAGCACCCTGAGCACAGAGCACCAAGCACCCTGAGCACTGAGCACGAAGCACACCGAGCACTGAGCACCCAGCACCCTGAGTACTGAGCACAGAGCACCCTGAGCACTGAGCACCCAACACTCTGAGCACTGAGCACCCAGCACGCTGAGTACTGAGCACTGAGCACACAGCACCCTGAGTACTGAGCAACCAGCACCTCGAGCACTGAGCACCCAGCGCCCCGAGCACTGAGCACCCAGCACCCCGAGCACTGAGCACTGAGCACACTGAGCACTGAGCACCCAGCACCCTGAGTACTGAGCACTGAGCACCCTGAGTACTGAGCACCCAGCACCCTGAGCACTAAGCACCCAGCACCCCGAGCACTGAGCACCCAGCACCCCGAGCACTGAGCACCCAGCACAATGAGTACTGAGAACCCAACACCCAGAGTCCTGAGCACCCAGCACCCTGAGCATTGAGCACCCAGCACCCTGAGTACTGAGCACCCAGGACCCTGAGTACTGAGCACCCAGCACCCTGAGCACTGAGCACTGAGCACCCAACAAACTGAGCACTGAGCACTGAGCACCCAGCACCCCGAGCACTGAGCACCCAGCACCCCGAGCACTGAGCACCCAGCACCCTGAGCACTTAGCACCCAGCACCCTGAGCACTGAGCACCCAGCCCCCTGAGTACTGAGCACCCAGCACCATGAAAACTGAGCACCCAGCACCCTGAGTACTGAGCACTCAGCACCCTGAGTACTGAGCACCGAGCACCCCGAGCACTGAGCACCCAGCACCCTGAGCACTGAGCACCCTGAGGACTGAGTACCCAGCACCCTGAGCACTGAGCACCCAGCACCCTGAGTACTGAGCACCGATCACCCTGAGCACTGAGCACCCAGGACCCCGAGCACTGAGCACCCAGCACCCTGAGTACAGAGCACCCAGCTCCCCGATTACTGAGCACCCAGCACAGCGAGCACTGAGCAGCCAGCACCCTGAGTACTGAGCACCCTGAGTACGGAGCACCGATCACCCTGAGCACTGAGCACCCAGCACCCTGAGTACTGAGCACCCAGCACCCTGAGCACTGAGCACCCAGCACCCTGAGTACTGAGCACCCAGCACCACCCTCAGCACTGAGCACCCAGCACCCCGAGCACTGAGCACCCAGCACCCTGAGCACTGAGCACCAAGCACCCTGAGCACTGAGCAAACAGCACCCTGAGTACTGAGTACCCAGCACCCTGAGTACTGAGTACACAGCACCCTGAGCACTGAGCACCCAGCACCCTGAGTACTGAGCACCCAGCACCCCGAGTACTGAGCACCCAGCACCCCGAGTACTGAGCACCGAGCACCCCGAGCACTGAGCACCCAGCACCCTGAGTACTGAGCACCCAGCACCCTGATTACTGAGCACTGAGCACCCCGAGTACTGAGCACACATCACCCCGAGCACTGAGCACCCAGCAACCTGAGTACTGAGAACAGATCACCCTGAGTACTGAGCACCCAGCACCCTGAGTACTGAGCCCCCAGCACCCTGAGTACTGAGCCCCCAGCACCCCGAGCACTGAGCAACCAGCACCCCGAGAATTAGCACCCAGCACCCTGAATACTGAGAACCGAGCACCCTGAGTACTGAGCACCCAGCACCCTGAGTACTGAGCCCCCAGCACCCTGAGTACTGAGCACCAAGCACCCCGAGCACTGAGCACCCAGCATCCCGAGAATGAGCACCCAGCACCCTGAGTACTGAGCACCCAGCACCCTGAGTACTGAGCACCCAGCACTCTGAGCACTGAGCACGGAGCACCCCGAGGACTGAGCACCCATCACCCTGAGCACTGAGCACCCAGCACCTTGAGTACTGAGCACCGAGCACCCCGAGCACTGAGCACCCAGCACCCTGAATCCTGAGCACCCAGCACCCTGAGCACTGAGCACCCAGCACCCCGAGCACTGAGCACCCAGCACCCCGAGCACTGAGCACCCAGCACAATGAGTACTGAGCACCCAACACCCAGAGTCCTGAGCACCCAGCACCCTGAGCATTGAGCACCCAGCACCCTGAGTACTGAGCACCCAGGACCCTGAGTACTGAGCACCCAGCACCCTGAGCACTGAGCACTGAGCACTCAACAAACTGAGCACTGAGCACTGAGCACCCAGCACCCCGAGCACTGAGCACCCAGCACCCTGAGCACTGAGCACCCAGCACCCTGAGCACTGAGCACCCAGCCCCCTGAGTACTGAGCACCCAGCACCATGAAAACTGAGCACCCAGCACCCTGAGTACTGAGCACTCAGCACCCTGAGTACTGAGCACCGAGCACCCCGAGCACTGAGCACCCAGCACCCTGAGCACTGAGCACCATGAGGACTGAGTACCCAGCACCCTGAGCACTGAGCACCCAGCACCCTGAGTACTGAGCACCGATCACCCTGAGCACTGAGCACCCAGGACCCCGAGCACTGAGCACCCAGCACCCTGAGTACAGAGCACCCAGCTCCCCGATTACTGAGCACCCAGCACAGCGAGCACTGAGCAGCCAGCACCCTGAGTACTGAGCACCCTGAGTACGGAGCACCGATCACCCTGAGCACTGAGCACCCAGCACCCTGAGTACTGAGCACCCAGCACCCTGAGCACTGAGCACCCAGCACCCTGAGTACTGAGCACCCAGCACCACCCTCAGCACTGAGCACCCAGCACCCCGAGCACTGAGCACCCAGCACCCTGAGCACTGAGCACCAAGCACCCTGAGCACTGAGCAAACAGCACCCTGAGTACTGAGTACCCAGCACCCTGAGTACTGAGTACACAGCACCCTGAGCACTGAGCACTCAGCACCCTGAGTACTGAGCACCCAGCACCCCGAGTACTGAGCACCCAGCACCCCGAGTACTGAGCACCGAGCACCCCGAGCACTGAGCACCCAGCACCCTGAGTACTGAGCACCCAGCACCCTGAGTACTGAGCACTGAGCACCCCGAGTACTGAGCACCCATCACACCGAGCACTGAGCACCCAGCAACCTGAGTACTGAGAACAGATCACCCTGAGTACTGAGCACCCAGCACCCTGAGTACTGAGCCCCCAGCACCCTGAGTACTGAGCACCCAGCACCCCGAGCACTGAGCACCCAGCACCCCGAGAATTAGCACCCAGCACCCTGAATACTGAGAACCGAGCACCCTGAGTACTGAGCACCCAGCACCCTGAGTACTGAGCCCCCAGCACCCTGAGTACTGAGCACCAAGCACCCCGAGCACTGAGCACCCAGCATCCCGAGAATGAGCACCCAGCACCCTGAGTACTGAGCACCCAGCACCCTGAGTACTGAGCACCCAGCACTCTGAGCACTGAGCACGGAGCACCCCGAGGACTGAGCACCCAGCACCCTGAGCACCGAGCACCCAGCACCTTGAGTACTGAGCACCGAGCACCCCGAGCACTGAGCACCCAGCACCCTGAATACTGAGCACCCAGCACCCTGAGCACTGAGCTCTGAGCACCCAACAAACTGAGCACTGAGCACTGAGGACCCAGCACCCCGAGCACTGAGCACCCAGCACCCCGAGCACTGAGCACCCAGCACCCTGACCACTGAGCACCCAGCACCCTGAGCACTGAGCACCCAGCCCCCTGAGTACTGAGCACCCAGCACCATGAAAACTGAGCACCCAGCACCCTGAGTACTGAGCACTCAGCACCCTGAGTACTGAGCACCGAGCACCCCGAGCACTGAGCACCCAGCACCCTGAGCACTGAGCACCCTGAGGACTGAGTACCCAGCACCCTGAGCACTGAGCACCCAGCACCCTGAGTACTGAGCACCGATCACCCTGAGCACTGAGCACCCAGGACCCCGAGCACTGAGCACCCAGCACCCTGAGTACAGAGCACCCAGCTCCCCGATTACTGAGCACCCAGCACAGCGAGCACTGAGCAGCCAGCACCCTGAGTACTGAGCACCCTGAGTACGGAGCACCGATCACCCTGAGCACTGAGCACCCAGCACCCTGAGTACTGAGCACCCAGCACCCTGAGCACTGAGCACCAAGCACCCTGAGCACTGAGCAAACAGCACCCTGAGTACTGAGTACCCAGCACCCTGAGTACTGAGTACACAGCACCCTGAGCACTGAGCACCCAGCACCCTGAGTACTGAGCACCGAGCACCCTGAGTACTGAGCACCCAGCACCCTTAGTACTGAGCACCCAGCACCCTGAGCACTGAGCACCCAGCACCCTGAGTACTGAGCACCCAGCACCACCCTCAGCACTGAGCACCCAGCACCCCGAGCACTGAGCACCCAGCACCCTGAGCACTGAGCACCCAGCACCCCGAGTACTGAGCACCCAGCACCCCGAGTACTGAGCACCGAGCACCCCGAGCACTGAGCACCCAGCACCCTGAGTACTGAGCACCCAGCACCCTGAGTACTGAGCACTGAGCACCCCGAGTACTGAGCACCCATCACCGCGAGCACTGAGCACCCAGCAACCTGAGTACTGAGAACAGATCACCCTGAGTACTGAGCACCCAGCACCCTGAGTACTGAGCCCCCAGCACCCTGAGTACTGAGCACCCAGCACCCCGAGCACTGAGCCCCCAGCACCCCGAGAATTAGCACCCAGCACCCTGAATACTGAGAACCGAGCACCCTGAGTACTGAGCACCCAGCACCCTGAGTACTGAGCCCCCAGCACCCTGAGTACTGAGCACCAAGCACCCCGAGCACTGAGCACCCAGCATCCCGAGAATGAGCACCCAGCACCCTGAGTACTGAGCACCCAGCACCCTGAGTACTGAGCACTAAGCACCCAGAGCACTGAGCACCCAGCACCCCGAGCACGGAGCACCCAGGACCCCGAGCACTGAGTACTGAGCACCCAGCACCCTGAGTACTGAGCACAGAGCTCCCTGAGCACTGAGCACAATGAGTACTGAGCACCCAGCACCCCGATCACTGAGCACCCAGCACCCTGAGCACTGAGCACCCAGCACCCTGAGTACTGAGCACCCAGCACCCTGAGCACTGAGCACCCAGCACCCTGAGCAATGAGCACCCAGCACCCCGAGCACGGAGCACCCAGCACCCTGTGTACTGAGCACCCAACACCCAGAGTACTGAGCACCCAGCACCCTGAGTACTGAGCCCCCAGCACCCTGAGTACTGAGCACCCAGCACCCCGAGCACTGAGCACCCAGCACCCCGAGAATGAGCACCCAGCACCCTGAGTACTGAGCACCCAGCACCCTGAGTACTGAGCACTAAGCACCCAGAGCACTGAGCACCCAGCACCCCGAGCACGGAGCACCCAGCACCCTGTGCACTGAGCACTGAGCATTCAGCACCCCGAGCACTGAGCACCCTGAGCTCTTAGCACCCTGAGTACTGAGCACCCAGCACCCTGAGTACTGAGCACAGAGCTCCCCGAGCACTGAGCACCCTGAGTACTGAGCACCCAGCACCCCGATCACTGAGCACCCAGCACCCTGAGTACTGAGCACCCAGCACCCTGAGTACTGAGCACCCAGCACCCTGAGCACTGAGCACCCAGCACCCTGAGCAATGAGCACCCAGCACCCCGAGCACGGAGCACCCAGCACCCTGTGTACTGAGCACCCAACACACAGAGTACTGAGCACCCAGCACCCTGAGCACTGAGCACCCAGCACCCTGAGTACTGAGCACCCAGCACCCTGAGTACTGAACAACCAGCACCCTGAGCACTGAGCACTGAGCACCCAGCACCCTGAGTACTGAGCACTAAGCACCCAGAGCACTGAGCACCCAGCGCCCCGAGCACTGAGCACCTAGCACCCTGAGCACTGAGCACCCAGCACCCTGAGCACTGAGCACCCAGCCCCCTGAGTACTGAGCACCCAGCACCATGAGTACTGAGCACCCAGCACCCTGAGTACTGAGCACTCAGCACCCTGAGTACTGAGCACCGAGCACCCCGAGCACTGAGCACCCAGCACCCTGAGCACTGAGCACCCTGAGGACTGAGCACCCAGCACCTTGAGCACTGAGCACCCAGCACCCTGAGTACTGAGCACCGATCACCCTGAGCACTGAGCACCCAGGACCCCGAGCACTGAGCACCCAGCACCCTGAGTTCAGAGCATCCAGCACCCCGAGTTCTGAGCACCCAGCACCCCGAGCACTGAGCACCCAGCACCCTGAGTACTGAGCATCCTGAGTACTGAGCACCGATCACCCTGAGCACTGAGCACTAAACACCCAGAACACTGAGCGCCCAGCACCCCGAGCACGGAGCACCCAGGACCCCGAGCACTGAATACTGAGCACCCAGCACCCTGAGTACTGAGCACCGAGCTCCCCGAGCACTGAGCACCCTGAGTACTGAGCACCCAGCACCCCGATCACTGAGCACCCAGCGACCCTAGCACTGAGCACCCAGCACCCCGAGCACTGAGCACTGAGCACCCTGAGTACTGAGCACCAAGCACTCCGAGTACTGAGCACCCTGAGTACTGAGCACCCAGCACCGTGAGCACTGAGCACCCAGCACCCTGAG